>NW_015505414.1:538469-547695 GCF_001515645.1 Sinocyclocheilus grahami | reverse complement strand
CATCCAGAAACGCACGAGCGGGAAGCCATCTTTAAAAAGACGCCCGTCGCTCGTGGAGCTCTTTTAGACATTTGTTCTTTTAGGAAAAAGGAAACACTCTTTTAGAGAGAGCGCTGAAGCGCCCAGGGGAGGTTGCGGCGAGACCGCAGAATGGCAGCTGCAGCACGCCGAAGATGAGCAGCACTGAATGGCAACCCCCGCTGATGCGCCGTAACACCAACGCCAGCTGTTTCTTCTAAACACTCGCGGAGATTCGTCCTGAGAAGGCTCGGCTCCGAAGCGAAAAGCTGATGTGCCTTTGCACGCGCTCTCCTTTTATACCCGCGCTGCGGGGCGGGGTGCGCGTGGCGAAACACGCACGCCAACTGTCATTGGCTTGTTTAGTTTACACTCGAAGGTGATTGGGCTCTCGGGCGAGATCCCAATTTGTCAGTCACTGACGTAACGTAGAACGTGACTGACTGAATGGGAACTGTTACTGAACATACTGTTATATGTTTCAAACCCAGTTGAAAATGTCCCAAACATAGAGCAAAATCTTTCTGTCTTTGATAGTTTCTCAGGATATAAATAACATTTTTCTAAAATTGCATGCTTTCCCATTAATCCTCTGGCTCTACAAATTAAAACTTCATCCCTCCCATTTCATTTTTTCCAATCCGGCTTTAAATACTTAGGAGTACACATTACTCAAACTTTTTCAGGTCTATATAAAAATAACTTTTTACCCCTTATAAATAAAACTAAAACTGATTTACAAAGATGGGATTATACCTTTAGAGTTATACAGTACTCTATCTTTAGCAGGTAGAGTAAATTGTATTAAAATGAATGTCCTACCTAAATTTTTATACTTATTCCAGTCCCTCCCAATTTTTATCCCAAAAGCCTTTTTTCGTACATTAAATAAGCTTATAACATCATTTTTATGGAAAGGGAAGAACCCAAGAATTAATAAAGACCTTTTGGAAAGGCAGCGATTTCAAGGAGGTTTAGCTTTGCCTAATTTTATGGGATATTACTGGGCAGCAAATCTTCAAAAAGTCAACTGTTGGTATAATTTCCCAGAGACAGAGTGGTGTAAGGCAGAAGCAGATACCTGTATTTCTACATCACTTCCCGCCTTACTAACAATGAAACTACCCTTCTCCCCTTATCAGTATACCTCAAACCCAGTCGTAAGTTCAACACTTAAAATATGGTCTCAGTTTAGACAAACATACAAACTTAAGGACTTCTCCATGTTAAGCCCTCTCAGTAACAACCCTCTATTTCCTGCTGGTAAAATAGACTACACATACGTACAATGGCAGAGTATTGGATTGGCTAAATGCAGTGATTTTTACATTGATAACACTTTCGCTAGTTTCAATGACCTTCTAAAGAAATTTCAGCTGACACAGTCTAACCTGTTCCGTTATTTTGATATTACTGGGCAGCAAATCTTCAAAAAGTCAACTGTTGGTATAATTTCCCAGAGACAGAGTGGTGTAAGGCAGAAGCAGATACCTGTATTTCTACATCACTTCCCGCCTTACTAACAATGAAACTACCCTTCTCCCCTTATCAGTATACCTCAAACCCAGTCGTAAGTTCAACACTTAAAATATGGTCTCAGTTTAGACAAACGTACAAATTTAAGGACTTCTCCATGTTAAGCCCTCTCAGTAACAACCCTCTATTTCCTGCTGGTAAAATAGACTACACATACGTACAATGGCAGAGTATTGGATTGGCTAAATGCAGTGATTTTTACATTGATAACACTTTCGCTAGTTTCAATGACCTTCTAAAGAAATTTCAGCTGACACAGTCTAACCTGTTCCGTTATTTTCAAGTCCGACATTTTATTCAATCTCAAAGTTCCACCTTTCCTAACCTACACCCTACCTCACTAATGGATAAAATTTTACAGATTCCTGTAAGGTCAACTTTCTGCATTATACAATATGATTGTGTCTGCAAGTAATACTTCAATTGAAAAAATTAAAGAAAAGTGGACCAAAGATATAGACTCTGTAATGATTGATGAAATATGGGATGATGCTCTAAAAAGAGTAAATGCATGCCTTAGTCTTACACAATTTAAGATACTTCACCATACATATTACACTAAATCTTTACAATAAGACTTTCAAAAATGTATCCAAACGTTGATGACAGATGTGATCGATGTAAAAGTGATAAAGCTGATCTTATTCATCTGTTTTGGTCCTGCCAAAAGCATTTGTATTTAAAATACTAAATGAAGCCTTTAACTTGAATATAACACCCTGTGTTGAAATTGCTATCTTTGGAGTGCCAGAACATGGAATACCTCTGACTAACAATATGGAAATTGTTTTTGCTTTTGCTTCATCATTAGCAAGAAAGAGATTATTGTTGGAATGGAAATCAAAAAATCCACCAAAAACTTCATTGTGGATTTGTGATTTGATATTATATTTAAAACTAGAAAGAATAAAATGTCAAAAAAGGATCCATTCAAAAATGTTATAAAATTTGGAAACCTATGATTACATATTTTGAAAAGATGAAGACCCTACCTTCTAACTAATTAATAGGACTAACGTTTTAGAAAGGCCATCTGACTTTAAAATACTTGGTTATGTCATGCTTGCTTATACAGTATATCTACACAGAAAGACCATTTAAGTGATCCCCCCCCCCCTTTTTATTTTTATTTTGTATTCTTTTTTTTGTGAACACATTTACTTTTGTTAACAAAATTGACTTTCATATCTGCTGATAACAAAGTATTGAAATGTATCTTGCTATTTTGTATAGTAAGCACTCACTTTATTCATATAATTATTTGGTTGTTTGGTTATTTATCTATTATTTTTCTACTTTCTGTTAATTCAGGGTTGTGGAACGGGGTGGGGAAGAAAATACATAATTATGTAATTGTTTGAATTTTTTTTTGTTTAAACATGTTTGAAAAATTAATAAATTAAGTGCAAAAAAAAATAAATAAAGGTGCTTCATGATGCCATAGAATAACCTTTTTGTCTAAATGGTTCCATAAAGAACCTTTAACATCTGAAGAATAGTGTAGGTTACTCCGTTCGATGGTGCATTTGATGAATTCACTACAGAAAATGTATCTTGCGAAGTGAAATTAATGCAATTACCAACCACATAATACACACATTTTTTCTATGAGGGTTGCGCTTCACTAAATACAATTATCTAATAAATACCTGTTTACAAAAAGCACTTATTCGCACGTACACAGGGCAAAGTTTGAGGACGCACACTTAATATCTGAGGGAGTGCAGAGCCATGATCACTATATGGGAGATCAAGCCCGCTGCAAGAGAGATTTGTGCTGGCGCCCTCTCGTATTACAATAATGCACTCTCAACATTTGCCATTAAAATAACGCCAAAAACTGCCTCAAATGAACTATAAATGCGAGAATAAAGTCGTAAAAGCTGCAATCCATTTCATATTGATTAAAATGAAAGGAGACTAGCTCTTGTTTTTCTCGAGCCCCTGAGCACCCACGGGATCGGTGCCTATGGACATTGAACTTAAAATAAATGTTGTTTGTAATGAACGGCACTATAATTATTATTTTTTTATACATATATATGCATTTTTTTTTAATTTAAACAATTTGGAGTGAGCCGAAGTAAAATTAATGTTAGTGTTTATAATGTTTTTTTCCTAACATTCGTTTTACTTAGACCTATTCAGTATTTATATTATTTCTGAAAGTAATAGTAAAATGCGAATTACACACTGATGCAAGTTATGTTTTGCTTTGTTTTTCCCCCCTGACCTGGTGCAACTTTCTGGAAAATATGGTAAATTTAATTATATCATGCTGTAGTATTAAAAAATGCATATACAATGGGGACCATTTGCACCAATAAAACAATGATATTATGTTCATTCCTCCTACCCAGATTAAACTTTAGCCTTAAACACTGTTAGAATTATGAGGGGGTCCTTGGCTCCAAAAAGTTTGAAAACCCCTGGCCTGGGGTACTTGTAACACTGATTCCAGGTATCCTGAGAGGATGGGCAATAGAATTTATTTTATTCTATTTCCTAAACCCAAATAAGACAAAATGTCCCAAAGCATTCACCCCCCAATCCCAATGAAGACGAAAACTTTCATTTTCTGGTTGTAATACTCTCATTAAGTTACAATTTCCAGCTGCTCAAGCAGAAACGTTAATGTCATCTTGTGCTGCAAGGTATCTCTAGCTAAAACTAGCCAACGTTAAAGTTAGTGAGTTCATGCTAACATACAAACCTAAATAGCTAACTGTTCTCACATCATGTACAGTGTAGGTAAAAAAAACAAAAAAAACAAAGGTCTACATTTCACAACCGTAATGAGGCTTGTCGGCAGGAATTGTCGGTGGGGGGAGTGAATAACCAGCACTCTCTTCCACCCTCAATACCACGACTGAGGTGAGACCCTTGAGCAAGGCACCAAAGCCCCAACTGCTCCCCAGGTGCCACAGCACATGGCTGCCCACTGCTCCAGGTGTGTGTTCATGGTGTGTGTGTGTGTGTGTGTGTTCAACTGTGTGTGTGTGCACTTGGATGGGTTAAATGCAGAGCACAAATTCCGAGTATGGGTCACCATACTTGGCCACACGTCTTTTTTTCTCCCTCTTGCATTGTTATCTGTAAACCCTCACTTCCAAATTAATATAGTTACCCACCATATTTCTTTTAAAATATTTTATATATCCCTCCATGCCATATTTAAGTCCCACTTGAATGGTGGTCCTTCTGTGACAAGGTTTTCACACTGACAGCTGTCATTGTAAGACAGTTAGCAACTCGATATGTTTGTCAGAGTTAGCAACAATAACTAAGGGGCTTCCCGGGGGGGGGGGGGGGCTTATTTGTTCAATCATATTTCTTTTTCCGCGTTTTTACAGTGTTGTACGTTATAACCAATCACACATGATTCTGTTGAGTTTATGAATACAGTGGCCATTCAGAAGCATTCAGATGAGTCATCGCTGAAACACCTGAGTTTTGTTGTTCAGTGCATGCGCTCGCTGAATGATTTCTGCTCTCTCGCGAATTCTCTCATCATAAACAACAAAGTGCAGATGTATGTGCATTGTAAGTGTAAGAGATTTATTCATCATACAGTGTAGACAGCTTCACTGATTATAATGGGAGTGTTTTTTTAAGTGCATAAACTCATGCTAGACTGAAGTCTGATGATGTTCTTTGATAATTTAAATGCTCGTTTTCCGTAGCTGCTGTTTGAATAACTGAGGAAATGTGAGCATTATAATTAGTAAATTACAACGTTTCTAAATTATCATGTTGAATGCAAATTCAGTCATATTAAAAATATTTTATGACAGCAGCTATATACTACTTACATTAGGCTGCTTTTAGCCTTACCCTGGAGTTGGATCATTCTCTGACTATGAATCTAAGTAAATAATTAAATAAATTACTATTGGCAATATGACGATATGAGTATGGAGCATATCGCCCAACACTATAAACTATCATGAATTTCACTTCTGCAGATTGTGTCTTAGACTGTGTGAGATGAAACAGTAGCTCCTCTCATAGCTTTTGCCAGCTCTAGGACACTTGGTTGGCATTTTTCTGCTCTTTTCTTATCAAGAATCACTCATTACAAAATGAAACCATAAAGAGAAGGCCTGGTTATTTCACAGATGTCACAATTCAATTCTTTTTGAATTTCTGCACCACTGTAGCTACTATGTTCACACTTCTTTAGCTGAAGAACAAGCTTGAACTGAACACTTGAATCTTCACACAGGGAAGGCTTGCACACTAACATTTTATGAAAACATGGCTGAACATTGACACTCCAAACAGAGCGATAGAACTGGATGAATGCATGGTTTTCAGGGCTGAAAGAACTGCAGCAGCAACAGGTTAAAGCAGGGGAGGTGGTGTATGCATGTATGTGAATAAATCATGGTGTTCTGACTCTACCTTCTGTTTATTAAGTGCAGACCCTTTTACCTACCACTTGAGTTTACATGCATCATTGTTGCTGTGATTTATGTACCACCAGATACAGATGCTAAAATAGCCATGAAAGACCTCATTGCTTCTATCAGTAGGTTGCAGGCATCACATCCAGACTGGGCTTATTGTTGCTGGGGACTTCTTCCACACTCTCAGAGTAACATTGATTCCTACACCAACTCTGTCTTAGATCACATCAACAAGTGTGTTGACAGTGGCATCACTAAAAACATTTCCAAGGTTTGCAAGAGATGCAGCTTTCAGGTCTGGAGACCAGGAAGCTTACAGCTCAGCCAGGGTCAACCTCAGGAGGGCATCATCATAAATATGCTTACAAACAGTAGATTGAGGAGCACTTAATCACCTCGACCCCCAACGTATGTGGAAAGGCATACGGACTATTGCAGTTTTCAAGACACCCAGTTCTTTGCCCTCATCCAGCTCTGCCTCCCTTCCTGACGAGCTTACCAATTTAATGCTTGCTTCGACCAGGGTAACAAGGAGATAACATCTTAAGATTCTCTACCTGATGAACTGCACCTCTCACTCTTCTCCACTGAGGTTTATAATACCTTCAGCACATTGGATTTAAGGTAAGCAGCTGACTTGGATGGAATACCTGGGTGTGTGCTCAGAGTCTGTGCAGGTCAGCTGGCTGGGGTCTTCATGGATATTTTCAATCTGTCGCTGGCACAGGACAGGTCCTTGTTCGGCCTTGAATGACTTCCACCCAGCTGCACTCATCCTATCTTCGCTAAGTACCTAGAAAGACTGATCTTACCACAATTGTCACAACAGTCCCAACTCATGTCAGAATGTTGTTTGTTTGTTTGTTCAGTTCAGCGTTCAGTACTGTGAGCCCCTCAATTCTGGTCTCCAAGCTAAACCAATTATGAATTAGCACATCACTATGCAACTGGATGTTAGACTTTTTGACTAACAAACCCCAGTCTGTTAATTTGGATAACCTCACCATGTGCGCTGGTTTGCCGCTAGGCTGTGTGATAAGCCCTCTTTTATACACTTTCTTCACTCATGACTGTGTCTCTGTACATGGTTTTAAGGGTAGGGACACACCAAACCGATGCCAAAGAACTAGTGCTGAGAAAAGCCAATTGTGGTGTTGCCTCACGTCGCCTGCATCGGGGCAAAAAAAGTTGCAGTAGAACACACTGAGCAGACTATAGCTGACATAACTAATGTGTATGCCAGGGGCTCTCAACTCTGGCCCTCAAGGTTTACTTTCCTGCAGAGTTTAGCTCCAACCTTGATCAAACTCACCTACCAGCAACTTTCTAGTAATCCTGAGCACCTTGATTAGCTTGTTCAAGTGTGTTTGATTAGGGTTCGTGCTAAATTCTGCAGGAAAGTGAGACGGCTTACAGGGATGAAGTCCAGCACCTGACTGTGTGGTATGCTGACAACAACCTGGTCCTCAACACACAGAAGACCAAGGAGATCATTGTGGACATCAGACGAACTAAGAGTCATGTACATAGCCCTATTAACATCAACAGAGTCATAGTGACTCAAGCTTCGAGTTTCTGGGTGTTCACATCTACGACGATCACATCTGGTCCCTGAACTTCCCATTAATCTTCAAAAAAGCAGAGCAGCATCATTATTCCTTCAAATCCTTAAGAAAGCTTATCTTTATGCCAAGATACTGTTTGATTTTGACCGCTGTACCATCAAGTGCATACTTATCAACTGCATCTCAATGTGGTATGACAGTTGTTTAGTATCGGACCATAAGGAACTCCAGTGGGTAGTGGAAACTGCCCAGAAGATCACTGCTACTTAATTGCCAACAATTGAGGACATTTACAGGAATTGTTTCTTTGGAAGGGAGAATGGCATCATCAAAGGTGCATCCCATCTCAAACATGATCTGTTCATTCTCCTTCCATCTGGTAAGTACTATAGGAGCCTGTGGTCCTGCACCAGCTGGCTCAGGAAGAGTTTCTCCCCTGAGGCTGTGACCCTGTTGAACTCTTTGCCCTGAGACATTATTACTACTTACAACTGTACTGTCTCAGCATTTTTTTTTTTTTGCATTAGCTGGACATCATAGTATTCATAGTATTTATTTATATTGTACATTCATCCAGCTGGACATGCGCTGTTTATATTGTCCAGTTAATGGTCCATGGTGACTTTAAGTCCAGGGTTTCCATGGGTCCTTAAAAAGTCTTAAATTTAGCTGTAACAAATTTAAGGCCATAAGAAGTCTTAAATAGTACAAGAAAGTCTTAATTTTGATTTCAAGAAGTCTTAAATTTGGGCATGGAAAGACAAGAGTTGTAATATGGCTTAATGTGACAGTTAAACCTCAGAAAGCTGTGATTTCATGTGTGCTCATGAGTGCTGCACATTTCAAAGGCAGGTGTTGTGTTGCTTTGTGTCCAGCCGTTACGGAGGAAACCACTATATTTATGCTGTTTGAAAAGCGCCAGCTGCTGGCAGAGAATGAATGTGCAGTTTCAATAAGCCCTTCTGCTGTTTTTGTTCAGACCAATGTGAAAATCAACCCATGTTTTTACACAGCAAATATGCAGAGTTGTAAGTGTGAACTGTTGGATCGACAAGAAGATAATGCATTCTAAAAATCAAAACAATTAAGACAGTAAAATGTTTATATGTTATTTAATTAATATAATTGATTGATAGCAATTGTGTACATTAATATAATAATTTATACTTTTGACTAATCAATTTGGTAACACTTTCTATGAAGCCCGTATTTATAATACATTATAAGGGTATTCTTAAGGCATTATAATGAATGCATAATGCATTATAAAAAAAATTATAATATGTTGTATCATCTCATGAATATTCATAAGAACAGTTTTAATATATTATAATATTTACTTATTTGTGGTTATAGCTTTTAAGAGTATGATGATTTATAACACAATGAACACGTTGCATCCACTTTTACAATGGCTTATATTTCTCATAGTTATAATGTATTATAAGTCTCATATCTTGCCATTTTTCTTATGCTACTTTACTTAAAGCAGTCAAAAACCACTTATAAGTAGTAGTAGTAATAATAATAATAATTATTATTATTATTATTATTATTTCAAACAGCCATAAGATCAGATATCAGATCAGATGAATGTGTAATATGACACATTTGCTTTGAACTATTTTTATTGTAATATCAGTTTGATTATTTTGATGGTACCCTTTAAACAGCTGTTGATAAGTGACTCTGCAACTA
>NW_015505414.1:505107-537792 GCF_001515645.1 Sinocyclocheilus grahami | reverse complement strand
GTCAACTTATTCTACCATACTAGATTCTACCATTCTTGAGCATACTAATACTCTAATGAGAGTTAGTTGGCATGTAGTTGCAAAGTTGCTTATAGTCGATTGGTTAAAGGGACCATCAAAATAAAATGTAACCATATAAAACATTGCATTTTTTTCAGTTGGAGTATAAAGCTCACATCAGTTAATTAATATTAGCTCCACAGGAAACACTCAACATCTAACCACTCACAAGCTCCAGTAAGATACTGTGCAGATCTTAAATAAACAATGACAAGATATGATACAGTCCATTATTCTGTAAATGAAGTAGATTTAATATGGTGCTCATTGTGTGTTATAAATAATCATACTCTTAAATATATCACCACAAATACGTAAGTATTATGATGTATTATAACTGTTGTTATGATTATTCATGAGTTGATATAACATATTATACGTTTTTTTATAATGCATTATGCATTCATTATAATGCCTTAAAAATACCCGTATAATGTATTATGTGTTACCATTAATTTTATAAAAAAATGGTTGAAATGTGAAATTTAGCATTTTATAAAACTTTTTGTTTTTGATAAAACCTGTATCTGAACTGTAAACAATGCTTTTTACAGTCATTTTACAGTTTAATATGTTACCATAGATGCTGCCCTACTGCACTCATGTAGTATTAATTTTATTTGTGCAGGTCTTGAGCTTAAAAAGTCTGCAGATACCCTGAAGTCAGAGAATGATTTAATGGGCTATGTAACACTTTTAATTGTCTAAAAAAATACCCCTATTTGAATGTTTTTGTTCAACATACCTGTTGATTGCCTTTAACTTGTGAAGAAAACCTTTTAATTAGTTTTCTTGTTTTCCAGAGGGTGTACTCATTTTTGCAACACAACATTTTATCACTTTAATTGGAAACCCTTATTTCCCTGATAAATATTGAATTGTTTTTTTTATTAATTTTTTATTGGTCAACCAGAGTTGCTGGAACATAATATATTCAAAGAAACTACAATATGTCTTCTATGTAAAGAGAAATTACTGAATTGATTAAATATTAGAGGGGGTTTACTCATTTATGCTGTGTACTGAATATAAAATATACAATGAGTTCGAAATTAACACCTGCCAACCCAGTACATGCGGGTGAAAATCAACCGCGGCGTGTGCAACTCACCATCCAATTTGCCCAGTTGTGATTCATAAATTATGTCCTCCAACCAGAAGCCTCCAATATTAGCAAAACAAAGAGCAAACAATGATTGTTTATAGTAAAACTGAAAGCCATTCAATCTTTCAGAAGCAGAATAATAAATACAATTTTAATAAATACAGTATATTTGAATCTAAGTTGTGATCTTTATAATCTGGTTTATTTCTGATATTTTTATTTTGGGTAGTAGAAGTTCTCAGTAGCCGATAAGTTTATAGTTAAATTCAGAAACCAAATTGGCTGGTGAGTAAAAAAAAAAAAAGTTAATTTCAAACCCAAAATGTACATATTCATTAGAAACAAAGGCTTCTGAGCCAGAGTCCTGCCTGTATCTTATTATGTTTTTGGGTTACAGCTGAGATTCCTGCTCTTCTATTGAGTAGCCAACACAATCATCACAGAAGCTGTGAAAACTGCTACACACAGGTGGGACCCCCAGGGCCTCCAGGGCCACCAGGTCCTCATGGCTCTCAAGGATTCCCGGGTTTATCTGGTTCTAATGGGCTGCAAGGTCCGCGGGGTTTACCTGGGCGGCCTGGCGGCCCTGGCATGAAAGGTACAGGCATGCTACACACATCACACCATGTCTATAGGGCTGTACATTGTCTCAAAAAGTTCACAGAAATTCATTGTTTCACAAATTTGTTTGTCAATGTAACAAGTGTTCCCTGAGAAGGGGAATGAGACACAGTGTCCTCTAGTTTTCAGTCATGGTCCTGGGGACTCACTGCTCTGCACATTTTGTGTGTCTTATATAACCAGTGTTGGGCAAGTTACTCTGAAAATGTAATCAAACTACTGATTACTGATTACTCCTTTTAAAAGTAATCACGTTACTGTTCTGATTACTTTATTTCAAAAGTAATTACTAATTAGTTACATTACTAGTTACATTACTTTTTTCTCCATGAAATTTATGAAATCCCAGCATACACGCTCCTGATACATATTTGTTATTAAAGCATCAACATTCAGAGCACTGCTATTTTTAACTAAAGCAAGCGGCTGCTACGTGCATGGTTTGGCATGGCAGAATGCCAGCAAAGAGCACTGTATTTATAATCTCTAAAAGACATCTCAGTTCATCGCACTCTCACAAATCTCTGTTATAACACAATAAATAGGTTATATGCATAGGGAATCTTTCATAATGTCTACAATTTGTGTGTTATATTGAGAAGATTCGTGAGCACGCAAATTTCAGCACTGCATTGCTTTATTTTTTTTGTACTTTGTACTTTTGGTGAAAAATAAATGTAGCGAAGATGAATAATTTTGTTTTATTTTACTCAAATAAAAGTAAAAGTACCACAATTTAATTATACTCAAGAAAGTAGAAAAAAATGTACAAATTTACTCAAGTACTGTAACGAAAGTATTTGCAATTAGTTACTTTCCACCTTTAAAAATAAGTAATTTAAATCTGTATTAAAATCAACGAGCTTGAGACGGGTCTTTCCTTCTCCCAGTCCTCGGTTACCAGTTCTGTACTCGGCTGATCTAATTCCGAGGAGCTAGATGTGACAGGAGTCGAGGTGGATGCTACATCTCAACCTGCATCCTCCTCGTCACACGCGTATGGGGAGTTGTTGTACGTGATGACCCCCGTCACCGCCAGGTTGAACTTGGACTGGTCGACAGGAACGTGCTCCCAGTAATCATTTGGATGAGCACATTTGGATGAGCGAACAGGTCATAAATGCTCTGCCCCTCCGTGTCTTCTATTCCTCCCTGAATGTCATGGTGAGGTCATGGGGGAATCCTTTTTCTGCCAGCGTCTTCACCCCCAGGAAGTCTAACTATACACTAATGTGAAGGGGTTGGAATACAGTAGGTACTCAGATAGAGGAATCCCTTGTGGCTTATCTTTCAGCTTCCTCTGCATCTTCATGGAAGGCTCCTACCTTGCCCTTGAAGCCGTGCCAATTCATATCAAAGCTCGTGAACAGGGCATATGCAGCGGCTCGGCAGGCTGGCGGTATCCTGCATACCATAGCGGTATTGCAGGCATACCAAGTGGACCTACTGAAGGACGGAGATGTGGCAAAGGTGTGGCGCCTGCCAAAATCGAGGAGCTCCGCCACACTTCTGATCTTGCCCTTCGTGTGACCAAGCTGGCGACTCGTGCCATCGTTATGGAGAGGTATTTGTGGCTTAACCTGTCGGGGCTAAAGGAAAAGGACAGGTCCTTTCTTGTTGATGCTCTTGTTTCGCCTGCCGGACATTTTTTGTCATGGGGGTTGGGATTCAAGAGGTTGTTAAAAGAGAAAGAAGGGAAAGGGAGTTTTATTATAAGGACGGCAGAGTCTGTTCAGCCTTATATTTATATTTTTAAGGAAAATGGGCAGTGCCGCTTCACGCGTTCCCACATCTAACATCTATTTTGCAACAGTACAGAGTGGTTTTAACCCCTGTATTTGATCTTGTGAGTTCAAAATGAAGAGTCCTCACAATGTTATGAATTTGTATGCTGGTTTTAAGAAGATGAGCAGTAACACATCTTGCGTTCCCACTTTTTATAATCGGTTGCAGAATGAGACAGAGTGGGTTTCTCTGTGTCTGTGACATGTCTGCGGAGAAGGTGGGCTAGTCCACTACTCGCATTCCACTTTTTTAGCTATGGTCCTCACAATATTATAGATTTCTATACTGGTTTAAGAAGATGGGCAGTATCGCCTCTCGCGTTCCCACTTCTTGTATATGTCGTGCAGTGGTATAGAGTGGATTTCTCTGTATTGCGCTTAGATCTGTGAGTTGGAAATGGAGAAGGTGGGCTATTCCGCTGCGTGCATCCCACTTCTTCAGCTGTGATCCTCACAGTATGACTTGTATGTTGGTTGTATAAAAGAAGGGCTGCATCGCTTTTCGCATTCCCACTTTCATATATGTGGTGCAATAGTATGGTGCAGCTTTCCTGTTGTATTGCACTTAAAGCTGTGAGATGTATTTGAAGAAGGTGGGCTAATCATTGTAAGTAATAACATGTAAATTCATGTAAGTTAAAATGCTTACAAATGTCATTAAACTTTCAATTCCATATGATCAAGCTCTTATTGAATTAAAACTAATGATTTTAACAGATGTTATAAAATAATTAAAAAGTTGTGTTAATGCACAACACTTTAGCTGCTATTGAGGTGTGATACGGGTAAGGTTAGGCACAGGTTTGGTGGTATGGGTAGGTTTAAGGGTTAGTTAAAGGGTCAACAGTGTACAGGGGTCAATTTGATTACTATAAGGGAGCACAGTTAAGTCTGTTTATATTATGTTGTTATTAACACGTATTTTCTTGAAACAATTATTTGTTTTCTCCTGTTGATGTATGATTCAAGGAATATCCTGTTTAATTATATACTGAAGAGTAATATACTAATGAGTGTTGAGGCAATACAAATATTTTTGCACCAAAATTATAATCTGTTAGCAAGCATTTAGCTTAACTTAACCAGCCACCCTTTACACAAACCTTGTTACATTAGATAAAAGAACAAAGCCCATAAAAATACTAAATGATTAGTAATCGTTTATAGACATTTACAAATGATGAACAGTTTCAACTTTAGATTGGCTACTGCAAACACTTGAACAAATGATTAATTAATTAATGAATAGGGTAAATTCAGGTCTTTCAGGACACTTTTTGTCATCGAGATGACTGCTCATAAAGGTAGTAATGATTAGTAAATATTTATAAACGTGTGCAAATGATGAATAGTTTCCACTTTAGATTGATACTGTGAAAACATGAACAAATAATTAATAGATTATTTGTTAAGATGTGTAAATAGAGGTCTACACATCAAACAGACCAACAAATGAAGATCATATAACTTTACTGACATTTGTAAGCATTTCAATTAACATTAAATAATCATATGTTAATCATTAGGTAATGTTAAGTAAGTTCATTAGTAAACGTTAACAAGAGCATTATCTCATATTTCTAGCTATGTGAATATATATAAACTAATGTTAAGCATTATATAATGTTTGTTAATGATTTATAAATTAATGCTTATTATAAAATGTTACCGATTAGTGCATTAACAGTAGTTCAGGTTATGCTAAACACATGAGAAGCATTGGGATAATACAATATCAGTAAGCACCAACATTCACATTCAGATGTGATTATATTTCTCAGTGGACCACTGAGTTTGCCAAAAACGTCCCGTTATGTATGTAACCCTCGGTCCCTGAAGGAGGGAACGGAGACGTATGCCGGAACTGACCGACGAATCGGGGATCGCTTTGGAAAACCAATCTACTTCGAGTGTAAGAAAAACGAGCCAATGCACATTGGCATGCAATAATTGCCACAGCTGCTCTGCGTTGCAGCGCGAGTATTTAATGAGCAGCCGCATATTTGCTTTTCTGCTGAGGAGCCGAGCTAGTGACTCAGCCGTACAGCGGAGGTACAACGACTGTGATGACGGGACGTACGTCTCCATTCCCTCCTTCAGGGAACGAGGGTTACATACGTAACCGAGACGTTCCCTTTCAGTCAGTCACATTCGACGTACGTCGGAACTGACCGACGAATTGGGTATATGTACCAACACACCACTGTCGCTGGCCCTTCCAGCGCTCTGCTTGAGACTCCTGGACCGCCCCAAACTGTTGGAGCGGGAGTCAGGGCTCTAAGCAGAGAAGGTCAGTCACTGCTTTTCCGCAAGACCACTCAGTGTGACTATTTGGTTAATGCTGGGAAAGCGTGCCCTAAAAGGGAAGGGGACGCTGCGGAAGCCACATCCTGTCCGTAGGATGTACAATTTGGCGGTTACACATATGGACTAGCCAATTAGGGTAATACAAAATATGTAAGTCTCTGGGGTGGTGACACGGGCTGGCCGGCCTGGGTAGCCTTACCATGGAAGAATTCACATATGGGATCGCTGCAGGGACCACTACATATGGACACCCAACCTAACACATCTTCCACAACTCATACGAGTGTGGGCCTGGAATCAGACGCTCTGCCACGTCTGACTGCCGGGGGGGTGACGGAGGAACTCACAGGGTTAGCCATTTCTAGGGAACTCTACTGGAGCAATAGACACACGTATCCAGCCCAGCGGGCGGGAGTGGCGTTGCAAGCCGACACTAGAACGGGTCCTTCGCGCTACTGGGCTCTACATGAAGGCTATAGAATCTAGCGAACGTGTTAGGTGTCGCTCAGTCCGCAGCTCTACAAATATCTGTCAGCGAGGCGCCTTGAGCCAGTGCCCAGGAGGAAGCAGCACTTCTAGTTGAGTGTGCTCGCAACTCAAATGGGCAAGGCACATCTTGGGATTGGTAAGCCAAGACAATAGCATCCCCTATCCAGTGGGCTAACCTCTGTTTGGAGACAGCCTTTCCCTTCTGGTGGCCTCCGTAACAGATAAAGAGCTGGTCTGAAGTTCTGAAGCTTTGTGTTCTGTCCACATACACAGCGCGCACGGGACAGAGAAAAGTTAGGGCTGGGTCTGCCTCCTCCGAGGGCAGTGCTTGCAGGCTCACTACCTGGTCCCTGAAGGGCGTGGTAGGAACCTTGGGCACATATCCAGGCCCGGGGTCTCAGGACAACATGAGAGTTGGCCGGCCCGAATTCTAGGCATGATTTGTCGACCGAAAATGCCTGCAGGTCCCCTACCCTCTTGATGGAAGCCAATGCAGTCAAGAGAACTGTCTTTAGTGACAGAATTTTCAACTCAGCTGACTGCAAAGGTTCAAAGGGAGGTCTCTGCAGTGCCATGAGCACCAGAGACAGGTTCCAAGAGGGTACCGAAGTAGGACAAGGAGGGTTCAACCTCCTCGCCCCTCTAAGGAACCTGACGACCAGGTTGTGCTTACCAAGAGACTTACCATCAACTGCATCGTGATGTGCGGCAATTGCGGCAACATACACTTTCAGGGTGGAGGGAGACAGCCTTCGCTCCAACCTCTCTTGCAGGAAGGAAAGCACGACTCTGACCGGACATCTTCGGGGGTCTTCCCGGTGGAAAGTACACCAATCAACGAACAGGTTCCACTTCAAAGCATAGAGGTGCCTCGTAGAGGGAGCTCTAATGGAAGTGATGGTGTCTACCACTGATTGGGGTATGTCATCTAGAATCTCCGCGTCCCATCCAGATACCAGACATGAAGTTTCCAGAGGTCTGGACGAGGTGCCATAGGGTGCCCTGTCTCTGAGAAAGCAGATCCTTCCTCAGAGGAATGGGTCAAAGAGGGGCTGTCGCCCTGGGGCCAGATGTGCACCAGCGCATCCGTGCCGAGGGTGCCCTCGGTCAGGGAATAAAACAGCTGGCAATGGGCCGAGTCCAGAGAGGCAAACAGGTCTACCTGTTCGTCTCCGAAGAGGTTCTAAATCAGCTGGGTCACCTGGGGATGGAGCCGCCACACTCCTGGAAGCGCAGATTGTCGTGAGAGCTTGTCGGCTGCACGATTGAGCATGCCAGGGATGTGAATGAACCTCAGATGCTTCAGACTCCAGAGGAGGAGATGGCGGGCGAGTTGCAACATGCGGTGGGAGAGTAGACCACCCTGGCGGTTGATGTACGCAACGGTTGCAGTATTGTCCATACGGACCAGCACGTGCTTGCCATGTAGCAGCCCTTTGTGGCGGCCCAGCGCAAGACGTACTGCTAGCAATTCGAGGCAGTTGATGTGCCAATGCAGTTGAGGCCCCGTCCACATACCCGACACTGCATGCCCGTTGTACGTGGCTCCCCAGCCCGTGGCCGAGGCATCTGTGAACACCACAGCATGCCTGGACATTTGCTCCAGGGGGACTCCCGCCCATAGAAACGAAGGGTCTGACCACGGGGTGAAGGTTTGGCGACAGTACGGGGTGATAGACACCCGGTGCGTGCCGCTCTGCCATGCCCATCTCGGGACTCGGCCATGAAGCCAGTGCTGAAGCGGCCTCATATGAAGCAACCCGAGCGGCGTTACTGCAACCACGGATGCCATATGCCCCAGGAGCCTCTGAAAAAGTTTCAGTGGGGCCGCTGTCCTGCCTCTGAATGAATTCAAGCAGTTCAACACTGACTGGACGCGCTCCTCTGTGAGTCGCGCTGTCTTGTAGACTGAGTCCAACTCCATACCGAGAAAAAGAGGTTCTCTGCACAGGGAGAGTTTGCTCTTTTCTCAGTTGACCCAAAGTCCCAACAGGCTGAGGTGATGAAGCACCATGTCCCTGTGTTCACACAACTGGTCCCGAGACTGTGCCAGTATCAGCCAGTCATCGAGATAGTTGAGAATGCGAACGCCACGTTCTCTGAGTGGAACAATGGCTGCCTCCGCAACCTTTGTAAAGACGCGAGGCGACAGGGACAGGCCAAAGGGTAGGACCTTGTACTGATAAGCCCCACCCTCGAACGCAAACCGTAGGAACGGCCTGTGTCGAGGGAGAATTGAGACATGAAAGTACGCTTCCTTCAGGTCGATCGCTGCAAACCAATCTCGGGGACGGATGCACTCGAAAATGCGTTTTTGTGTTAACATCTTGAACGGGAGCTTGTGCAGGGCCCGGTTCAAGGTTCGCAGGTCCATGATTGGCTGTAACCCACCACCTTTCTTGGGCACAATGAAGTAGGGGCTGTAAAACCCTGCCTTCATATCGGCTGGAGGGACCGGCTCAATCGCGTCCTTCGCCAGTAGGATGTCGAACTCTGTCCGTAAGACAGGGGCATCGCTGCTCCACACAGAGGTGAAGTGGATGCCACTGAACTTGGGGGGACGCCAGGTGAACTGAAACGCATAGCCGAGTCTGATGGTACAGATGAGCCAGTGAGATGGGCTGGGGAGCGCTTGCCAGGCACCCAGACACGTGCAAGTCGGACCAACAGAAAACCACAGACGTACCCGGGGTGGGGCAGCGAGGTGTAACACAGGCACTCGACTCGGGAGGCAATGAGGCGGCTCGAAGTGGAGTCTGTGTGTGTTGTGCCACACTTACCTGGTTCCAGGGTGGGGCAGAGGGTGTGAGAGAATGCCTGGTGGAGTCTTCGACCCACACACTCCTGCCTGCTGGCGAAGAGAAAGGGGGAAGGGAGTAACAAGGTGTATGCAACACGCCGCACACTGCCAACCACGCCCTCTTGTGACCCAGAGATAGAGAAAATTGCTCTTTTTTTTAAATGTTGGTACTGCTGGACTCCGAGGAGCCAGCGGTGGAACAAAAGGAAACAAAGGATTCTCCACCCGGCCCTCCTCCGGGGGAGGGAGTGGTCCGGACACCATCTCCCGGAGAGCAGATCCTCCCATCTCTGGGTCGCCCGTCTCAGGGCCGCTTGCCCTTACGCTTATTGCCTGGTTTGGCGGGGGCCTGGACGGGCTGGGCGTTCCCCTTGCGGCCAGCCGCCTGCCACCTAGGTGGAGGCTGCTGCTTAGGCTGAGCAGGGGCGGAGGTGGCCGCCGGGGTGCGCCCTCGGCGACTAGCAGATGAAGGCGCTGCAGCTGACGACTGGGTGGAGGCAGCAGCTGTTCGTCGGGACAGGATGTGCTTAATCGCCTCCATCTGCTTCTGTGCCGCTGAAAACTGGTGGGCAAAGTTTTCAACAGCGTCACCGAAGAGGCCGGCCTGACAGAGAGGGACGTTGAGGAACCAAACTTTGTCGGGCTCACGAATATCTGCCAGGTTCAGCCAAAGGTGGCGCTCCTGGACCACTAAGGTGGGCATCGCCCGACCCAGGGAGCGTGCAGTGACTTTCGTCGCCCGTAGGGCAAGGTCTGTCACTGCACGCAGTTCCTGCATAAACCCTGGGTCAGAACTACCCTTGTGCTGTTCCTTGAGTGCTTTGGCCTGGTAGACCTGTAGGAGCACCATGACAAGCTGTGTAAGCCTTGCCCGCCAGAGAGGACGAGAACTTACATGCTCGGGAGGGGAGACGCAGATTACCCCGCCAAGAGGTAGTGGTCTTGGGACACAGTTGCATCTCCACAAACCGCTCCACTGGGGGGGAGCTCCACGTACCCCTTAGCCGCCCCGCCATCGAGGGTAGTGAGGGAGGAAGAAGGACCAGACCAGCTTCGGGCAGAAAAAGGTGCCGTCCACGATTTAGTCACCTTACGACTCATGCACCTCCGGAAAGAAAGGTACTGGGTCGGAGCGCTGAGAACCAGCATGGGCCGCTCCAAGAAACCAATTGTCCAGCCGTGAGGGTTTGGGACATGGTGGGGGGTTCCACTCAAGCCCGACACTCGCGGCGGCCTGGGAAAGCATAGTAGCCATCTCTGGGTCTGACTCGGGCAACGCTGCCACACCCGAAGTGCGCAGCACAGCCGAACCTTCATCCCCGGAGCACATACACTCACCCTCCGATGCAGCGACCGACATCTGGTCCTCTGGGGGATCCCCAAAAGTGACGACTGGTGCCGCACGAGGCGGACCATCACGCCCTCTTGGAGGCTCCACTGGTTGCAGTGTCATGGAGGAGGGAGGAGTCCGAGGACTTTGACTCTGCGGGGTATTCCTCACTGTAATCCTCAGGTCACCTAGGTTATTAACCAAAGTAACCTTCTTCTGAGCTGGCCCAGAAGAAGAACTAGATCGGGAATATACGAAGGGGCTCCAGTCCCGCAATGAGAACATGTACCATCCATGAGTGCCACCTCAGCGTGTGCGAGGCCCAAACACATGAGGCAGTAATCATGACCATCACCAGGGGCCAGGTAATGACCGCATCCAGTAGCACACGGTCTGAATGACATCTTGAAAAAGACGCAGGATCTCTGTGTGTATGCTCTTTTAGGAATTTGCTCTCTACTGGTGCTGAAATGCACAGGGGAAATGGCCACGGCTACACAACAGTACAAATAGTGCAAGCCTGTTGTGAGCACTCACACTCGTTGAAGGCGCACTCTACAGCGAGCTGTGAGAACAGCTGTTTTGCTCTCTCGTGAGATCACGACCAACACTGTCAGCGCCGTCACAACCCCGCACCAGACATGCAGAGGCTCCTTCCCAACGAGCAGCTCGTCTTCCACCACTTTCCAAAGAAAACACATGCGTAAGAACAGCACATGTGTTTGGCTCCGAAGCGAAAAGTAAATATGCGACACACCGGCTGCTCATTAAATAATCGTGCTGCAGCGCAGAGCAGCTGTGGCAATTATCGCATGCCAATGTGCATTGGCTCGTTTTTCTTACACTCGAAGTAGATTGGTCTCCCAAAGCGATCCCCGATTCATCGGTCAGTTTCGACGTATGTCGAACGTGACCAACTGAAAGGGAACTGAAGGTGACAGATGATGTGTGTGAGACAAACACAAGCTTGACAGATTCAGATGGGATTTAAAACAAATTTCTCAAACGAATCCCATGGGGCTTTTGTCAAATTAGATTTCCTGCAGTAGCTTAAGGAAACTGGATGAATAGCTTCCAAAGTGAAATTTGTATCAGCATAGATTTACATGTATTTATTTAAATTGTTTTGAACACACAGTTTTTTTTTCTGGCTATGTTCAGGTGATCCAGGAGAAAAGGGTGAGAAAGGAAATCAAGGACGGTCACAAATTGGAGACCCAGGTATCCCCGGACCACCAGGTGAGCAGATGCAGCACCACTACTAACATATACAATTTTTATATATTTGTTTTGCCCTGAGATTACATTATATAATGTTAATACAATTTTTTGTTTGTTTGTTTGCAATAAATATAGTTTTCCATTACAATTTCCCACCCTATCTGGCCTTAACTGCCATGAAATGAGCAACAGCTCTTCACTCTACTCTTGTTGTCATGTGTAATATATTTTAACTGCTCGATAGCTCTGGAAACTGGTCGATAGCATTCTCTTTGCAAAGGAAGGTTATAGTTTCAATAGTACTTCAAACTAAATTTGATTAATGAAATGGCATATTTAATAATTAATGAAGTCAAGTAATATAGGCAGTGAGGTTATTTTACAGACACATTATTTTGTTTCAGGTCCAATGGGTCCACAAGGGGTCAGAAAACCAGGCCACCCAGGAAAGCCGGGCCCACCTGGTCACAACGGCGAGGAGGGGAAGAGGGGGCATCCTGGCGAGCCCGGTCAGCCAGGCGTGTGCCATCCTTCCATGTGCTACAGCGCAATGTTGCGAAGAGATCCTTTCAGTAAAGGGCCAAACTATTGACAGAGCTTTGGCTGAAATGCAGACAGTCTGGATGCGGTGCTGCTCAGTGAATGAAAGAAAACAATAACAGCGAATCTTTCCAATCTCAGGATGATCAAATTTTTCAAGAGTGTTTCTCACTCATGGACACATGAAGTACCTCTTAAAGTGTAAATAACAAGATGATGTTATCATCTACATTATCACCACCAATTGTCCATGACTCAGTTCAACACTTGTATTTCTGTGTCACAAGCTGAGATGTGCCATGATTTATTCACGCTGTTTCTCATGTGGCATGAAACGCATCAGCTGAATACTTGTGAAAAGCATCCAGTGTGAGGAGTTCTACAACACTCGCAGTGGAAATTCTACCTAGATATCGACTTTACTTCCTCAATCTCTTGCTCTCCCAAGTGGCGTTCATCCATCACCAGCCAATCATCTCGTCGTATTTATAATGCTAGATTTACTGTCTATTTTGCATTTGTGTTTCTTTTTGGTCAGATGTTTCTTTTGCTGCTTGCAAGCTTTTCATGGGAGGTGTGGGAGTTCTTTTGTAGCGCTTTATGTTTTCTTTTCTATATTGACGTCTCTCAGACATCCATTATAATTATTGTCCATTTAGGTATTACAAGGGTTCCCACATCTTTTGACCAATGAATTTCCTTGTTTTGTTTTTTTCTAGGCATTTGTGATTACAGGAAACAAAAACAAAAAATCTATCTTAAAATGTTTTATTCTATCCTGTAATATTTTAGAGAAAAACTATATATGTATATTCACTATAGAAATGTCCACGCCTTTACCAGGCCTGGGGTCACAATTTATAATTCTCTGATATTCCAGGTTTTCCAACTCTTTACTACACTTAAGATTGCAAATGTGAGTGTGATTAGATAATATCTATATTAAATATAAAAAAAGGTAAATTGAGCAAATTTATGATATACATTTTAATCCACCTTTACAGCAGATTGTCATGAAATACACAATTCTGAAAGCTGTTTATCTTTTACCCTCGGTCGGTAAAGGGTGTGTAGTAGAGTGTAATAAAGCTCACCTTCCCATAAATGTATAATTTGTTTTTGTTTTGTTATTTATAAGAACTGATATCAGTTACAGCTTCTCCTGTGAGAGCACTTTCTTATTTTTGCAGTGATTTTTTCAATTCTAACTTTCATGTGTTCGAATGACTTTTGATAATATTAATTAAAATCTTTTTTTATTATTTTTGTTGTTGTTGCTTTATGTTCTGTAACAAAAAGGCTATTACTTATGATGTGGAAAATGTTTACTCTAGTTTCCAGCATGTGTTTCGCAGCATTCTTATAATGTCCCATATCAAGGTCATAAATTAATAAGTGTTTCATGTAAAAGCATCTCAATGTGTGGGGCACATTGGAGTCCTACACCCTAATTTTATTTTATTTATTTAGGTAACAGCTGATCTAATCAAATTATTCTGATTGAGGATTACTGTTAATAGATTGTTGAAATAGGTAACATAAAATGATGAGACTGCATATACAGTAACCATTAAAGCTAAAATGCTACTAAAAACTTCTACTGTTAAAAATGCTGCTCTCCTGCCATTCCACTCAGCCCGAGCTCCAGTCCTAGATGTCGCTCTTGCTCTTTCTTACATTTTGGATGGTCCCTAATATTAAGACTTGCCCTTTAGGTTTTAATTCGGGCTTACATCCATTGGATTTTTATACTACCAGTCAGTTTGCAAACTTGTATTAGTATTACAATTGCAGTTGTTTGCCATTTTAGAAGTTGAAATAATAATAAGAGATGTCCAAATTAGATGCCCAAAGGAGATGTCCTATTACTTGGTCTATTGGCGACAACTGAGTGCACTTTTCCGAGCAACGCTGAAATAAAGCTGACAGGTGTTTGCCCGCCTGGACGTTTCCTTTGACTAATCACGAAAGGTCTCATATATCAAGTGTCTCTCATTTCACGGTGAGCTTGCATTCATGCCCCAGGTCAACGATGTTTTATATACGACCGCTAGAGGTTGACGCAAACCCTCCAGAGTGTGGGACGGACTACTGCTTTCAACACTTTTTCAGGGATGTAGTCTTCCGTCGGTGCATGCACAACTTGAGCTAGTTCATGCACTGACTCCTGAAGTTGTGCGCTTTCGCTCCCAGGCGGTCGGTGCTGGTTTCAGTAAATGCACAGGTGAAGTTTCTCTCTCTATTTGTACATTATTTGTATGATGCTAAACAATTCAATTCAGCATTCGATTCAGTTTAATAATAGCAACAGCTGACCTGAGGCATCACCTTGAAGCCTAAGAAGGAATTCATTCTAGGTTTGAGAGGAAATACGGAATAAAGACTTGATTCATATAGATATTGAACAAAGTTAGCTATTAACGGTGCACCATGGAGAGCACCATCATCAACCCAGCACTTGCTTGGTGAAAGCATCATCCTGAGAGATAAAGATGAGAGCGCCAACATTTGGACTTCTGTGGAGCTGTCTCGGTTTTCTTCACGGCGTCCAATGCGGTTTAGGAGAGAATCATGTGCATTCGAGCTTTATTTACAGGCGGTTGCGTAACCACGAGCGGCGAGAGATCCAGAGAGAAATCCTCTCCATCCTGGGCTTGCCTCACCGTCCCAGGCCCTTCTCCCCGGGTAAACAAGCGTCGTCGGCACCGCTCTTCATGCTGGACCTGTACAACGCGATGACGACCGATGAGGAGGACGCGATACTCGGGAAGACGCTCTCTGGGAAAGCGCGTAAAAGCGCCTCTGGAGTTCCACATGGATACTCGAGCGCGCCGCAGCAGCCTTACCGCGCGGCACCGTTGACCAGTCAGAGCCCGCCTTTGGCCACCGCGCAAGACACCAACTTTCTCAATGACGCGGATATGGTGATGAGTTTTGTCAATCTGGGTACGTATAGTTGGGTGGCAGGATTTGCTCTTGATGTGTGTCAGTATCTAGGCTAATCCTCGTGCTCTGTTCAAATTCACCTGAATGTTGTATGTGTAAAATATTAATATTTGTTCTTTTGATTTCAAATGAATCAAAACCTATGAAAACAATGTATTGGATATTCACAGGTTTTAGTTTTCTCTATACATTGATGCACTTTTCAGAAAGGTGATTGCTTTCCAGTAGAATGTATAAAAATAAAGAAAAACAAATACCAATAAACATTTAGCTGGAATACATCTCTACAGAGTGTATGCGCTTTTTAGGATATATATATATATATATATATACAAATTAAGAAATGCCAGTCTGAAGCTTTAATAACACAGGCACATATTTTGAGCTAAGGACCTCAGACATCAGAACACGTTTAAACTTCAAATATGTGCTTGTTTATAGAAGGAATGCAATTACAGCCTAACTCCTGATTTTAAGTGGCAATTATTGATAATTGGCAGCTACCGTTTCATTTGTCAAAATATTACAGATTTAGTGCCTCACCAAGTTTACAAACTGTAAAATTATAGCCTATTGAATTTAGTAGACACACGGGAGTCTAGAAGGGCTGAGATGAGTAAACAAGCTTCTTACAGATTTTGTTGAAAAAAAAAAAAATTTATATATATATATATATATATATATAGATAGATAGATAGATAGATAGATAGATAGATGTCCATTTGCTGGTTATTGAAGTGAAAACATCTCATTGGAAAAATCAAAAATGCTATTTTGAATGAATTCATTATTGAAGTACATTGTTCAACAACAATGCTATCAAAATGCCATCAATATAGCCTGTTTCACTTGAGGCCGTTTGATGATGTTGTGCACTTATGTGACATTTCTATTAGACTATTTTAGCAAGTCTGTCTAATAATAATGATTTTTATTAAACAGTTTTGCACTATTGCTAGGTTCTTGCAAACGTCTGTGTCTTTGTAAGGAATTCATATCTATGCCATTGTTCATTTATTCAAAAGTACACTCTTAAAAATAAAGGTGCTTCAAAAGGTTCTTCAAGCGATGCCATAGAAGAGCCATTTTTGGTTCCACAAAGAAGCATTCAGTCAAAGGTTCTTTAAAGACCCATCTCTTTCTTACCTTTTTGTAATCTGAAGAACCTTATTTTGCCTTAAAGAACCTTTTGTGAAACAGAAAGGTTCTTCAGATAGTAAAGGTTCTTTATGGAACCATTTAGACAAAAAGGTTCTTCTATGGCATCGTGAAGCACCTTTATTTTTAAGAGTGTAGTGCCTTCTTTCGAATCCAGTGTTAAAATAGCAAGGTGATTTTTTTCATATTACTGGAATATAGTCCTCCACATTTACGCTGTCCTTGAAAACTCTATAAACGTTGTATATATAGGACTGTATGGTTACTGGAATTGCAGGTTAGAGAGAAAATAAAAATGTGGCTATAAAGAGTGTCATTATATCAGAATATACTCCTTAGGAAACATACATGCACGTACTGTAAAGTAGAAAATGTGAAGCAAATCATGAAGGACGTGTACATGCAGGGTTTGTTAATATCCTGTCATTAGTAATAAATCCTTTTTGCTGATATTTGAAGAATGTTGCAATAAGACGAACTGTATACAACTTCAGTGGCTGTGACCTCTCACCTCACAGTTCATGTAAACTTATCAAGTGACTGTCTGACCTGAGGACAATTTGCCTTAATTACTTCCTGTTGTCGAGCAGAGGAAAGAGCTTGAAGAAAGGACGTTTTTGGTCTAAATCTGGTAATCTGGTGCCAGTAGCTAGCCTTTTTTTCTTTCTTTGCTAATCTAATTTATGCGTTAGACGCTGGTTTAGCCATATTTTTTGCTTGTTTTTCCATTAAAGGACATGCCGTTAAAGGTCACTGTTTTGTTTATGGAGAGGATAAAATCCCACACCCAGATTAATCACAAAAATTCTGTTTTTGTTTTATTGATTTGTCCGAAAAATACAAAAGGGAGTTCAGAATAAACAAAGTTTGGGTCTCAGATATGGCAGAGTAAATAAAGGTGTGTGTTAAGGTAGAGCCCATCATCACCTTAACTGCGCTCCATGTGTTTTCACTCAGGAGAGTGAGGGCATATACAGCGTCTTCTTTCAAAGCGCTGCAGATCGTTCAATGTACAACGAGACGAAAGCACTAAAAGGATCCTGGAGACATTGCATGCTTGTGTTGATGCTGTAGTTCATGAGTTTATGAGTTAGGAGAACGATCAAAATGGACACTCGTAGTAAAGAAAAACAACAGCTATGAGTAGAGCGAATGGAAAATTTAGCTTAAGCCTCCATTCAAAGGTAAAGACTGGATCATTGCCATGCAGGCAAAATATGCTTTAACTTCTCCATTGATCTCTTGAAATGAATGCGCTGAATTAATCTCTCTCAATATCTCTCTATTGCCCGGAAAGCACTAGATCCCCATCCTCTGTTCTTAATTAGCAGCCAGGATGCTGAAGTTGAGTCTGGCCAGCTGGTGTAACTGTGGCCTGCCCTCTGACCTCTCCGTGTTAAGTAACTACAGACTTTCACTGTAGATAAACTATCAGAGAAGCTGAGCTGTGCTCTTTCACCGGCACCACAAAGCAAGCACACTTCAGCTCTGCTGCTCCATGAGCAGTGCTGTATGTCTGCATATCACTCTATATGCATATTTTAGGCAATGCTTCAGAAATGAGGATATCAGACTACTTGGAATTACCGCAACAAGATCATTTCAACCCGTTTGTTCCTTGCACTTTGTAGTTCAGTAATATACCAACAATCTTTTAGTTTTACAAACCCAACAGTTTCACGTCTACCAAACGGTTGAGATGTCCATAAATGTAAAAATAAATAAAGAAGCATATGCTGATAGTATATCAATGAAGTCAGCATATTTTATCTGCATATGCTTTTGTGGGGGGGGGGCTTCAGAATTGCAGTGATGGCACAATCAAGTTGAGTAGCATGTTCTCAGCATGATTTTCACTCCTCAGTTGGTACCTCACTGAATGTCAGAGGCCTGTTCAAGGGTTAAAACACACATTGAGTGCAATGCTTGATCACCATCTGGCAGAACAGTTTCTAGATATATAGAGAAAGCCTTATCTACTAGGCACATCCAGTATATCAAAAATGTTTTCTCGTTAAGGTTTCTACCATTTAGGACACTTTTAGGAGGTAGCACTAAATTTCTGACAATGATAACATTTCAGGCGCATGGTATTTGCAACAGATTAGAAAGGGGGATCTTGGGAGGTCAGAATATCAAAGTAGAAAGCTTGTGATTTAACTCAACATTTGTGTCTTGTCAGCTTTTCTCTGCTAATGCAGTGTGTTATTAGCGAAGGCCTGTTTTTCTTACCTGACAGCCCATTCATCATGGATAGAGCATACAGGGAAGGGCTTGTGTAGTGCCTGCTACCTGTGCTTAGATGGCTGCTTTAATGGACTGGATACTGCTTTTGATGGTCGTCCAGATGTGTGGATTAGGCGTGGAATGTTGACGGTTTTGATGAATGACTTTTTAAAGAAAGCATCTCCTGACACTTTACATGTGTGTGATAGTCTTCCTCCATTCTACAGTGTGAGAAAAATGAGTCCCGTGCACCTTCTCATGGTGCGCTTTGTGTTTCCATGCAGTCGAGAGGGATAAGGATTTCTCCCATCACAGAAGACACTACAGGGAGTTTCGTTTCGACCTGACCCAGATTCCAGAAGGTGAGGCAGTGACCGCCGCCGAGTTCCGGATTTACAAGGATCAAAGTCACGTCAGATATGAGAACATCACACTCAAAGTCACCATTTACCAAGTCATCAAAGAATATCCAAACAGGTGAGATCTTTCCCCATTTTACACCACCGTTTGAAAGTTTGTACACAATAGAGTGAATTAATGTTTCTCATGATCCCATTCCTTAAATTACTTCTTATAGAATGCATGCATTTCTTTACAAAATGAAATCAAAGAACACAAACAACACCATTGTTAGTGGCCATAATTAATTCTCAGGGAATTCTCCACAACATTTTAATCAACATGTCTGGATGAGTTGGAGCAGATGGAGCAAAGGAAAAGCAGCCAATAATTGTCTAATGCATACAGTATGAACTTCTTCAAATCCATTTAAAAAGCATCACAGTATGAACCTCATGAAGTTCAAATACTTCTTAGATCACTTCTTGGTCACAACTTTATTCCCATACTTGTGTTATTTCATATTTTATTCTTGTATATTCTTATTTCATAAGAATGATTAAACTTGGCTTTTTACAGGTTGTGTAGTTCCAAAAAAAAAAAAAAAGATAATGTTGCTTGCTATCTAAAAAGAATGTGCCAAAAATACAAACACTCCATCAATTTACAAACATTGAGGACTACGAAATAGATGGGCACCATTCTGTTCAAAAGTTTCTCATCTGCTCATCAAGGCTGCATTTATTTGATCAAAATACAGTGAAACAGTAATATTGTGAAATATTGTTACAATTTAATATAACTATATTCTATTTGAATATATTGTAAAATGTAATTTATTCCTGGGATCATATTCCTGGGATCAAAACTGAATGTTCAGCATCATTACTCCAGTCTTCAGTGGATCCTTCAGAAATCCTTACATAACAAAGACGATAAGAAATCATTCTGTAAAGTGCTGATTTTTATGCTTAATATTTTTCTTGAAATGTCATACTTTATTTTTTTTAAGGATGAATAGTTTTTGTTCTGTCATGACAACTCTAAGAGTAAGAGCAAATAATATGTAATCATGTAATCCATAAAAAAACGAACTGTAATCTGATTATGTACTGATTACAAATAATTTTACTAATAAAAGTATTAATTTCTTTGAAAAAAATGTTTTTTTGAAAGGCAGTCTTCAAATGTTCTGCCTGGTCAGTATCAAAATTGTCTGAACCTTTGCTAGGTGAGTTTAATACACAATCTCATAGCAGGACTTTCAATAAATGATAGAGAAACGTTATCAGAGAAAGACCTTTTTGATGGTACATTTATTTATGAACTGCATCCAAACTCTCATATATTAAAATATAAATTCTGTAAACCTCAGATGATTTGTAAACATTTGTATGGCTTTAAATTTAATGCAGTAGTAGTAATAGTGGTACTCTTTATTTTGTCCCTTCACAGGGCAATTTCTGCAGTATCAACATCAATAGCCTAACACAATAAACTAAATCCACATATAAAATATCACAACATACTCAAACCACAAACCCAGGCATTTACAATACACAACTCCCTCGTGTATTTAAGATGTAAATATGAAAATGTAATTACATATTAAGTACATAAAACACTAAACACACTATTGTGTTGAAAAAGCTCTTTTACAGCTGAACAAAGCATCAGCGGTATTTTTTCCCCCCAGAGTAACACGTTAAGTTTAAATTAAACCTGACTTCCAATTAAACCTGTAGGGTAGTCTCTTAAAACTCTGCCTGGTCTGTGAAACACTTTAGGCAGGCAATCAAGCGGAAAATAAAAAGACATCCTGTTTACACGAGTGAGTCTGGAGTCTGTCTGGAGGTTTCCCTTGTGACGATTAAACTGAATGTGTCAGGATGTTTTAAGACTGTAATTTGTCACCATTGAAAGACTGACAATGGTACACAATGTTTCAGAGAATGCGTGGAAAAAGTTAAATACATGTGGCTAATATTAATGTAACACATTTTGGAACTTTTTCCAAGGATGATGTTGTGTAACATGATTCAGGAGCACGTGTCTCAAGCGTTGCTTTTACAACTACTGTAGGCTACCATATTTACTACAGGATCTATTAATGTGTAACTAATAGCATTGCTTTTGCTGAATGTAAATCTTTATCATTCTGAGTATTCCACAAAGAAGATTTACTTTATGGAGTTTTAAAGCCAAGGCTGAGGAGGAGCGAGTTAATTTGATCCTGTCAATCATTATGCAAGCGTATATAAACAGCTGCGTACCTCACTACCATGATGACTCTTCCAGCATCCCTCAATCACCCCATCTCCTGCCTTAAATCTATCCATTCATTACCACATTCATTATTATGTAACCTTTGAACTTGAGCACTCTATGTTGCACTGCAAGCCAAATCTGTTCACCTTCATCAAACTCAAGTGTTATATGAACTTTTGAAATACAGTGGATGTTTACGTTATCCTCAGCTATTAAATTGACTCAAAGCCTCTACAAAATTATTTTTTGGGGAAGAAAATCCTTTTCATTTCAATTCATTGTTCAAAAGATGTCGGAAACAAGATTATATTATAGATATTGAACCTGTTAGATCACTTGTGTCAATGTAGTTCAATAAGGTTTGAGTTAGAATGGTAATACAAGTCCTTCTCAACACCTAAAGTGTGGGAGGTCCAACCTGTGCCTTTAATTCACAAAGAAAGATTGCATAGTCATTGTGAAATTATTTTTTTCCTAAGAAAACTACCCCAGCTTTGCTGATTTTTATTTATTTTTAATTTTTAAATTTTTAGGATATAGCCATCTGGGCTTTACTAAAAGAACATGACAATAGTCCAACTCTGTTCTGTAAGGATCACTCAACCTCTTGTCCTCTAGGAATCATTTTGTTTTAACCAGAGCCCACCCGAACCAAAGCAAACCTGTTCTTCCTCAGTCTCACCAGACATACTTGCTGGTACTGGCCATGGATAAAGCTTTCCATTAACAGCTCATTTGCAAGTTCCAGCACTTATGAAAGTCTTGAAAGTCCATCAGTTATCACTCTGTGCATATCTCGACTGCTTGTCAAAGTGCTTGCACCCCAGACAGGGCCATCTGGCCTTAATAGAGGGCCTCTGCGTCAAGAGACTTCCAAAGCTTTCCAAAAGTGAGTCTGTGCCCACCTGCCTCTTCATGGTTCTAATGGTCTTTTAATCTAGATTGAGACCCGTGACTTATCTTGAGTCATACATGGGCACACCATAGACAGGGCCTTTTCTCACCATGAATGAATGCAGCTGAAACATTTAAGCGGAGATACGGCTCTCCTGGGGCAATGAAACAGGGGTTTATAATGGATTCTGCCATCAGAGGCCCTGGAACCCTTCCTCATGGCTGTGTTTATGAGGCGTCTACGTCCGACAACTTCACACATTCACTCCTGTGTCCGTACTGTGATTTTCCTGTGATTAGTGGAAGTTATGTGTTTCACAGCTTAGCACCCACTTCTTACAGCCTGCCAAAGCGTGCCCACTGTGAGTGTTAAAGGCAGGTATAAATGAAACTTTATACCTTTACAAAACAATATTGTGGTACCTACAGTACCTTGATGGTTAGGATTGGGAATAGAAAACCAATTCTTATTCAGAACTAGTTCAATTTATTTATTTGAACCAGGTGACATTAGTTTCTGTTCAGCAGAGAAAAAAAACTGAATTTAATGAAAGCAAAAGACTGGGTGCCATGACACAGTAAATAGACCACACGTTTCTAGTGCATTGTCGTCTCTGGCTGTTCGCAGTTTGATGTAATCCAACTCGCAAGCGACTGAACTGTTTTAATGAATTGACTCTAAAATCAGTCTGAAACTCACGGGTTCACTATTTGTTTGAATCAGTCTAATAACTCGCTGGCTGAATCGGTCAGAGCAGTTCTTGACTTTTTCACTGAACCAAAAGTCATTACTTTTGTTGTGCCAAACTGGAAATGAACCAAGAACTTTTAATGTGTTATGTTGAACTGCAGGCTCATGAGGCTTAAATCAGTGTAATTACCAACTGGTTGTTCACATGGCAAAGTGTAACTGAAGATAAACATTCAGAACAAAGTTTTTGACATAACAGATGGTCTTCTAATAAAAGGAAATACAGCAAAACGCCATTGTATTTGTTTAGAAAAATCATCATCAATAGTGGAATCAGAATATTTAACAGATGGTAACACCACAGTACTTTGATGCATACCATGGAACTGAATGGTTTACCATTAGCCATGGTATTCACATGGCACTCCACGGTACTTTAAAGAATTCCATGATACTTGGCGAGTTCTGAGAACATGTATTAGCATCTGTTTTCATCTCTCCCTGTCTTTTGAGGTCAGTGTATATAATGCACAGATAGCCTACTTTATGTCAGTTGTATTCACTTGGTCACGCTGAAGTTGAAAAGAAAATGAGAATATTGAGTTGTAACAGGGATGCAGAATGTGGTGGTGTGCTGCGCTCGCCCTCATTGTGGCATGCTGGGACGTGCCACTGTCTCTGATCATTTTTCCTGTCTGCTGTCTCACTGTGTGGCCCATGTGCTGTTTTGGAACATCAGTTAAGTAGATGAACAGGAATGGCTTGTTGACAAAATTGTGGTTGAGATGAAAAGGAAAGGTTGAGAGAAAATTTGGTTGCACTCGTTTCAATATTTGTTTTTGTATGTTATAATCAACATGGCTAATTAAGATGCAGAATGACTGCAATGAGCAAAATCCAACTCATTCGTCCCGGATTTTAAACATGTCATTACAGTTTAACATTCATCTATTTGTGGGGGACAGTGAAATATTATATTCAAAAATATTATGTAAATCACATTGTCATAGTGCATTCTTATTGTCTCATTAGGGATGCCGAAACATTTCTCTTGGACTCAAAAAAGATCCGTGCTACTGATGGGGGGTGGCTGGTGTTTGACATCACAGCCACCAGTAATCACTGGGTCCTGAACCCGCAGCAGAACATGGGCCTACAGCTCTGCGTGGAGACCACTGACGGTAAGACAGTAACATCTACGCTATAAATAAGGGCACTCACACAGTTTATGCTGCGTCAGAGAATGCAGTCAGAGGATGGTACTGGAAACTGGAGTGTCAGTACTGAATAGATTACTTACAAATTATAGTCCATTACTGATTAGAGATTACATGATGAAAACTGTAATTAGTAATGCAATCTAGGTTACTCTTTTTAGGTGATGTATCATGACTACATTTTATATGAATTGTTTTTTTCAAACTTGTTTTAAACTTACCATGAAATGTACCATATTGACACAAAAATCAGAGAAAGAAAAGATATTCCTTTTTTCTTTGATATTAACATCATAAAATGCATTCAACATGACATTAAACACTAAGCACTAAAATATACTAACACTAAAATAATTTGTTTACCTGCATGTCAATGTGACCATTAACTGACATTGGAGAAGTGTAAACATGCGAATGTTAAGTTAAATTATTGAAATATTAACTTCATTATTATTATAATATTAATATTAAATCCCTGCATTACATGAACAAATATTAGTAAATATGAAAACAACAATGACATTACACACCAAAACTGGATATGACTGGATATGATGAAGATATTGTGCTTCACACTTGAAAGAGCTTTGGGTGTACAGCAATACACAATAAAGCCCTATATAAATGCATCATTCATTCACAGTTATACATCACAGGTGTTTTGTAACTTGCTAAATTATTTTTTTCATACATGGTCTAATTGCTTGAGAGGTGCTTTTTTCACCCACATTTAGAATCATGGTTCTACATGGCACACAGTAGGATTTTTAGAAAGGGACATTTTAAACAGAAAAAGAAGAATTAGGGAGAATAAATCAATTGTAAATTATTTAATACAAAGTTCTGTCATGAAACTCTAGATGGCGCAGGCCAATAGGTTCCAATTCAGTCTGAAATAATCACATGATTATTCACATGGCACAGCTGTTTGGTTTCTTTCGCATCAGCAGCCAATGCTCTTGCTGCACAACATTCAAATACTTGGCTAGAGCATGCTGTAGCAGTTGCAGTGTGTTTCAGAAACCCTCCACCTTCCCCAGCTCCACCTGTATAGGGATATACAGGGTAATTTCATGTTTGTTATGTATGGGGGTAATTTCATATATACAGTATATGTGCAGCAGCAGTATTCCCTACATGCTCACAGCAGCATGTCTGTGGATGCATTGGCTGCAGCAAGTCTCGATGCTTGCTCTGTCATAGCAGCAGCGTAGTAGATCAATTAAACCAAGACCAAACACATTAACATTGGCATGTACTATATATTACCATGTAAAAACTCTTTGAGAGTTGTCATGACAGAACTGCCACTGTGCAAATATGTAATCATGTAATCCATAAAACAACCTATAATCTGATTATGAGCATTATAAAATGTATATACTGATTACGAATACTTGATTTTTGGAATCTGATTACGTAATCCATATAACATGTAATTTAGCTACTACCCAGCTCTTTGGAGTATAATGCCACTCCACACATTATTTTTATATAATATATAGTTTTGCTTGATAAATTACTGACAGAGTGTTTCAGATAGTAATGCTCATGAAATTGTCATTGGCCAGTGATCACTGGGAGTCTGAAATCTGTTGGAAGTGAAGTACTGTATGTTGCACAAAAAAGTAAAAAATTTTCCCAAGTTGTGCAGTAGTCATACAATATCTTTGTATAGCAATTTCACATTCAAATAATGATGTGTCGCAACAACTTTGAGGTCAATGGTGCTATTATTCATTAGTATTTCCTACTATGGCCAACTGTGGTCATGAGTTCCATTGGTTCCAACATAGTGCGATGATTTGGTGTTTCCCAAAACCATAGTTCTAACGAACACTGGAAAACAGCATCACAAAAATGTGTGGTTGGAACTACAGCTTTCAACTTATGGTATAGCATAGGGTTTTGTTAATATGACGTGGACTTAAATACTGAAGATCATGGTCTTGGGCACAATAAGTGAGTTAACATGCAGTACAATCTATATGTTTCCTTCCATATATATGCACAACTTTTATTCTGATTCTTTTAAGTGTCAAGAGAATCAAAATGCTGTTTTTGAAGAGCGTACATGTGCTGTAGTACACTATGATGTAAAAATCAACCTGCAGTTGAATCACACATCTGGAAATAAATAAATAGCCGAATTGAGGCAGTAATTAAAGCAAAAGGAGCCCCTACCAAGTATTGAGTACATGTACAGTAAATGAACATACTTTCCAGAAGGCCAACAATTCACTAAAAATTTTTTTTTTAATTGGTCTTATGAAGTATTCTAATTAGTTAGTGAATTGGTGGGTTTTTGTTAAATGTGAGCCAAAATCATCACAATTAAAAGAACCAAAGACTTAAACTACTTCAGTCTGTGTGCATTGAATTTATTTAATACACAAGTTTCACAATTTGAGTTGAATTACTGAAATAAATGAACTTTTCCATGACATTCTAATTTATTGAGATGCACCTGTAGTTGTGGTGATTTTGCCACCCAGGAAGAGGTTTTTATGACTTAATCATGGCTGTTTGTCTAACGTTGATCTTTGTAATCGGATGCATTCTTCTGTTTGATATTCAGGTAGAAGCATCAACATGAAATCTGCTGGCATCATCGGAAGGGCCGGACCTCAGTCCAAACAGCCATTCCTGGTTGCTTTTTTCAAAGCCAGTGAGGTTCTGCTCCGTTCTGTAAGAGCCACAGGAAACAAGAGGAAGAGCCACAACAGAAACAAAAGTAGAACACAACAGAAATCTTCACCAGCTCTCAAAAGTGGAGGTACAGTACAGTTTTTCGATATTTAAAAACATTCAGAGGTGCTGTAATTAATGTTATCCATTTTTCTAACTTCCACTAGACACAGCCAAAGAGCAGCTTCAGCTCACTTTCTGACATCATGTACATACATGTTACACAAAAAAACTCAAAAGCAGTTTCTTGATCTCACAACCTCTTGTCTAATTACTTGATCAAACTAATTGAACTAATCACTGGATTTATGAAATTTGTCAGGTTAGTGGCATCAAATCTATAAAGATACTCAAGGCACATTATAAGAAGGTGCTTGTGGAGAATGTTGTGCCATTATTATTGTTTTTTTTTTTAGCTACACCAGTATAGTGCTTTCAAGTGTTTCAGATAAACCATGGCAGGTAAAATACAAAATAAACTCTGGTTCACATTAGTTGTCAGTCAGATGGTGTTCAAGGCATGATTACAATCATGTTTTTAAAGAAGCTCAATGTCCCACTGTCCCTTCTTTGGCTTTTACAGCGGCTAGGGCCACCACAGAAATGTGTGATTTCCTAGGCTTCTTTTTCAGGGATATTAGAGGGATACTTTCTGCACCATCATTTGTATAGCGCTTTGTACAATACTGATTGCGTCAAAACAGCTTTAAAGTGTCAAACAGAAAAATAGTTTGTCAATAATACTGAATTGTTCCAGCTAAAGTTAGTTCATTGATGATTCAGTGATGTCATCATCCAGTTCAGCTGTCTGTGCAAACAGTCTGTGCAATAAATCACTTACAACATCATTGATTTGCAATTAATAAGTAGCAGTGTTTTTAATCCACAGTTCTAGATGACTCACTTGAGGAATACCTGCTGAGCTTACCTAATGTTTTCTGAATGTAGGCCTCTTTGCTGCCATCAAATTACTGAGTATTTACTGCATTCAGAGTCTGTATACAAAGACGTCCTGCCAGCTGCAAACATAGTGCACACTGAGCCCACACACACTCCTAGACTAAACAACACGACTACCTCAGTGTTTGAAGGCTCAACGACTGTTTTGTTGCTGTTATCTAGATCAGAACACTAGTGAACAGAGACAAGCCTGCAAGAAGCATGAACTTTACGTGAGCTTCCGCGACTTAGGATGGCAGGTAAATGCATGTGGCGGCTCGCAAGAGATCAATCAATTACCAGACTGCACAGCGTGATTGCTTCATTCAGCCAGAGAATTCATCTCTGTCTCTCTGTCATTTTAGGATTGGATTATTGCTCCAGAGGGCTACGCAGCCTTTTATTGTGATGGAGAATGTTCGTTTCCACTGAATGCACATATGAATGCGACAAACCATGCGATTGTGCAGACCTTGGTAAGCGTCCCTTGTTTATAGCAGCAGCTTTAAAAATTAGACCTAAAAATGGACAGCAGTTTATATATATATATATATATATACATAACTTGTAGTTCATGTATTTCATGGTAAAATTAATAAATACATTTCATTGTTTAGTTTGAAATATATTTTTGTTAGATAAACCATTTTTGTTACTATGTTGTCTCCAGTTAAAACCCACTGGTTTTTAGTCACACATGTCATACATTTCTCTTTTTTTTGCTCATCTTAGGTCCATCTAATGTTTCCTGATAATGTGCCAAAGCCTTGTTGTGCACCGACCAAACTGAATGCCATATCGGTGCTGTATTTTGATGACAGCTCAAATGTAATTCTGAAGAAGTACAGGAATATGGTGGTGAGGTCCTGTGGATGTCATTGAGGACAGATGAGCTTCTGTGTCATATTGCTGGAATAACATATCAAAAGAAATAGTTTTTGACATTTGATGTACAGTATTATGTATATATTAGCTCATAATTCCTCTTATTTATTTGGCTTTATTTTTTAATAACGATTTTTTTATATGAGAGATGTAGATGAGTTACCACTGATCCACAGCTGATTGCTCTTTCTCTGAAAATATTTGAATAAGTTAGAGAGAGTTTTACAGGATCACGTCTAATTTCCTTTCTTTAGATTACATGTCAGATTTATAAGCAACCACTCCAAAACAGAACTGCTGCTATTTTACCAAATAAGTGTAAATGCCTTAAAGTCTAAGTCACCTAAATACATTTTTTTATGTGGGGAAAAACAGCCATATTGGATTTTGCAAACAAACAAATGTTTTTCTTTGTTACTGAAACTATTGTGGTGTTGTTGTAAAAGCACTGAGTCCTAGGACTATACATATTTCCTGAAATTGACCAAGGTATCGCAGCCCACAATTACTGTTCCATATTAGTTTCCTTTAGATATCAGTGGGTGGACATGCAAAATTAAGTTAGATTTTTTTTTCAAGCAAATATGCTTCTTCCCTATATACACTTGTATTAGTACTCTGAGTAATATATATATATATATATATATATATATTTTTTTTTTCCTTTTTAAATATTGCATTTATTATTTTAGAACAGTGTTTGTATGTCATTAAATATATTTTCAAATATATTTTTTGTGTCTGTCTCTACCAGTTGTTGCAGGTTTTGCGTAAATTTGCTAGAAAACTCTATTACTCCATTTTTTACTTTTTGTTAAGCTGGCAAATGTTTGCATGCAAATAAATCTGTTGACCTCATCTGATCACATGATAAAGATTTAATCAAAAATCTGTCTTTTTTTTTTAAGAAGAACATTTTTGTTGAATGCCAGAAAATTGAATGATTATATTTGACTTAATTGAAACCAGTGTTCAGGGCACCCAGATGTTATGTGGTCCCGATCTAAAAAGAGTGTTGACGTCCAATGAATAGTGGAGGCCACCTGTTAACTTAACATCTAGCGGCATGAATGATTTGCATTCCTGCGGCCTGCTGCCCTACATGATTACAACTGCTGTTCCACAATCCCATCTACTGTTTAATATCATGGATTCCTTCCAATTCCACTAAATGTCTTCCTTTCTACAACACCAGGCCCAGTATGAATGCTGCTATTTTAAGGAAATCTGTGCCAGTGACTCCCTTAGTATAAGCCCTGTAGCCACATAAAAGGGGAAAGGGAGCATTCGCCATTGTGAGTATAGATGAATATACTGTCCCATTCCCTGCAGAGAGCACACACATGCACACGATCGATCAGAGTGGGGCTCTTCAGATCTTTGGATGCTCATTTGACGTTCAACCTAAATGATAGCGTTTACACGGTTAATATCAGACTTTTGTCCAATGTGTATGAACCCAATTGCCATAACCGGATTAAGCCAATATTCTGGTTTCTTGTATACTGAGACAGCTGGAATAAGCTTATGTGAATTGGAATTTTGTGTTATGATCTGCATATGTACAAATGAGAGTAATTATCAGTGCTACAACACAAGGTGTGTGCATTTGTGAAAAATCAAGCTATCCAGATCATTTTCAGTGCAAAAAGGAGACGGATTCAATTACGTTTATTTATTTTTTTCCAGATTAAAGGCTTATTCAGACCACAGAGCTTAGTCGGAAAATTATGTGCATGTAAACATGCTTGTTGAAATTGTTAACAGAATTTGGATTTTATGTTTTTTGAACCATAAACCTAGGGGACACCCACCGCACCACAAATCTGTGCCTCATACGTTGAGATTCTAGCTCAAATTGCTGCTCTGTTTCTGCTCTTTGACTTAATTGTAGTAATGAGCTTCATATGCTTGTTGTTTTGTGTCGTCAAAGGGTCAACTGTCAGTCATATCCCTGTTACACTGCAATAAACCTTGGTATGCCTGAAATGAAACCACAACCTACAGTGGACGACACACGACCACTGCTAAAAATGTAGTTCTGTTGTCCCATACACATATACATGTAGTGGAAGTAGACGCATATTAAAATGATTAGGAGTGTGTTTTATCTAGTTAGGTAAATATTTAGGACACTACACCCCAAGAGAACACAATCTGTACGTGCACAGCTTTGTTTAAATGAATGGGAAACACATTACTTTTAACACATGTGACATTGGTTGAAATATGAATAATACCTAAAGGCATGGAAAAGTTTATTTTTATTTTTCTTGGTGATTCCACACTGTAAAAATGACCTTTTTCTTGTTCTGTTTGTGGATCATTCATGACAACAAACAAATTAATGACACAAATAAATAAAATGTCAATCACTATAATAAAGTATCAACGTTGTCATATTTATTTGTAAAATTCTTCTCCCATTACTTTAGCCTATCGTGAGCTAGAACATTTTTCTTTTCTTTTCTCTGGTCTTATAGTTTATTTTGAAAGTGTCTGCTTGCAGTCGGTCCACAACGCTGCTGAAACTTGATCTAATCAAAATGTTTTCCAGTTTACTTTCTTAATTTTACCACATACCCTTTTTCCAACTTGGGTTTAGTGGGTGGGCTGTAGACCCTTATTACAGCTCAATCAGACGTCCCTGAGTAAGTCAACCATCTGGGTCACATTTTTAACATGCTAGTAACCAGGACAAGGTCACGGCTCAGAATACAGAGGATGTGTTCTGAGTCAAATGTTATTTGTGTGTGTGTGTGCACTCTTGCTTTGGTGTAAAAGAGGTGAAAGAAGACTATGTTTGACCCCAGAAGTCCTATTCAATCTGTGTATAAAGGAACACCTGTATACCGCTCCATTCCCAATCACTGCCAGAGTGTTTCAGGACTGGACTGTGTTTACCTAAAACAAAGAGCCACTGAGCCAGGTCATGCGTTACAGTGATTTTATCATGGGTAATGCGAATAATCCTCTTAAAGTGGTATAACCACTGTAACACACATGCATGACTGGCTTCATAAAACTATATATATATATATGGCTTTTTTTTACATTCTCTTTTTTCATTTTTTATATAATTGTTTTACCCCACAGATCTTGTATTAATTTAGTAGCTTTAGATTTTATTTTAAAAAGGAGCAGGTCTTATTTACATCACTATAATATTACACCAGAACTATTTACATCCTATAATATTTACAACACTGTTATGTTAGGTAGTATTCTAATAAAATAAGCTTGTATTACACCGATATTTTAGATGGCAGTTAAATTTTACAATTCCTGATTCCAATTTCAATAAAACAGCAATACTTCAAGTCTAACATATAAAGTTCAATTATTTTATCATTATTAAAGAAAAGTGAAAAGTCAATAAAATAAGTACAAATTACAAACATTAACACAAATAAATAAATGGAACAAAGATACAAATTAAACACAGCTGACAAGTGTTTGTAAGTGTTCAGGTACAGAAACGGAATAATCAAATGTAAAGTAACACTGCATAGTCGTCAGTGTCTAGATTAAATATAGATTAATCCTTGTTAAAGCTAAAAAGTTTATTCAGTCAAGAGCAGTGAGTGGTTATCTCTATTTTTTTCTTAGATTAACAATATGGACACCGACAGCAGCTGGTAAATTAGGCGCGGTCACTTTAAGAGACAGTGCATTGATCCAGTAGAATGATACACATCAGATTGCTTTCTCAACTGTTTATGTTCACTTAAAGGGGTCATATGACACGATTTCAATTTTTCCTTTCTCTTTGGAGTGTTACAAGCTCTTAGTGCATAAAGAAGATCTGTAAAGTTGCAAAGACTAAAGTCTCAAATCCAAAGAGATATTCTTTATGAAAGTTAAGAGTCAGCCACACTTACCTAAAACGGCTCGTTCTAACACGCCCCCACATACATACGTCACTATCTGGGAAGATTTGCATAACGCCGCCCAAATGTTCACGCAAAGAAAGAAAGCGTAACTTTTATTCTCGCTGTAGTATTGTTGCCGCCGCCGCCATGTCGTGAAGGAGCTGTGTGCTTCGTTGTGAGAGCAAAACTGCTTTGTTTGGCCTTTCAAAAGAGAACGATATTGCTTTGTCATGCCTGGAGCTGATCCGTGCTGGTCACTGAGGAAATACTTCAACTTCGCACTGTCGATCGCCGGATCGGCTTTC
>NW_015505414.1:504232-504831 GCF_001515645.1 Sinocyclocheilus grahami | reverse complement strand
TCAAATCCAAAGAGATATTCTTTATAAAAGTTAAGAGTCAGCCACGCCTACCTAAAACGGCTCGTTCGAACACGCCCCCACATACCTACATCACTATGTGGGAAGATTTGCATAACGCCGCCCAAATGTTCACGCAAAGAAAGAAAGCGTAACTTTTATTCTCGCTGTAGTATTGTTGCCGCTGCCATGTCGTGAAGGCACTGTGTGCTTCGTTGTGAGAGCAAAACTGCTTTGTTTGGCCTTTCAAAAGAGAACGAAATTGCTTTGTCATGCCTGGAGCTGATCCGTGCTGGTCGCTGAGGAAATACTTCAACTTCGCACTGTCGATCGCCGGATCGGCTTTCACCGTGGACGAAGCGGAGTCCAGCCCGGGGTCGTCACATGTGATTGCCGCAGACATCACAATATGGTAAGGGACGTAACATTTCCGTCACACGCTTGAGGTATTTGGTCAATCACAAGGCACTGGATAGCTGGCCAATCAGAGCGCACCTCGCTTTTTCAGACCGATGAGCTTTGTAAAAATCAACGTGTTTCAGAAAGGCGTGGCATAGAGGAGAAACAATAATGTACAGTATGTGGAAAATAATGTGTTTTTT
>NW_015505414.1:502458-503885 GCF_001515645.1 Sinocyclocheilus grahami | reverse complement strand
GCGGGCCAAGCTCCGTTTCCTCAAGGGGCGGAGTTCCGTTGCCTCTGCCTTGATCTAGTTCTCCTCTTGGCGGCAGCCAGGGGGGGCTACTCCAGGCAGTAGCGCGGGCGGTCTGGGGCACTCTGCAGCCAGTTGAGCTGCCAATGGAACGTGCTGGGCCCTCTACAAGGAGCGTACCAGCCATATCCTTTGGTGCTCCTCCCAGCGACCAGATGTTGATTGCTGCATCGGAGGGTGAGCCAGAGCTTTCTGGAGAGGAAGATTCGGCTGCGCTGCTCTCCTCCGGGACTGTAGCAATGCCTGAATCGGATCCAGAAATAATGGCTATGCTTTCCCGGGCCGCCGTAGGGGTAGGGCTCGAGTGGAGACTTCCACCGTGTCCCGAGCCCTCAAGGTTGCATGATTGGTTCTCTGATTGGCCAGCGATGCTTACACGACCTGTGGAGATTAAACGGCGTGATTGCAAGTGCACCAGGCCAAGGCACTGAGGGACTTGCACAAGGGTGGTCATGACCCGGAAGTTCACAGAGAACTCCGCACCATGGCGGACCTCGCGCCACGAGCGATGAAGGTTACGGCGCGGTCTCTGGGTCGTGCGATGTCCACTATGGTGATCCAGGAGCGCCATTTCTGGCTGTGACTGGTGACATGCGCGAGACGGCAAGACACGATCCTTGTACGCCCCCGTGTCCCAGGCCGGCCTTTTCGGCGACACGGTGGAGAACTTGCCCAGCAGTTCTCCGCTGACCAAAGCAGACTGAGGCCATCAGGTACATCCTGCACCGACGTGCACCTGCTGCCGCCACCCTGCTCCTGCGGCCTCCAGCAAAGCTGCGCCGTGGAACCGGTCGCAAGGCAGCTGCCCCACCCATCCAGGCCCCCGCTAAACCTGGTGGCAAGCGAAAGAGCAGAGGCCCTGAGACGGGCAACCCAGAGGTGGAGGGACCTGCTCTTCAGGAGATGGTAAGCACACCACTCCCTCCCCCGGAGGAGGGCCGGGCGGAGAATATTTTCATCTTTTTCCACCACTGACCTCTCGGTCGGTGGTACCCAAATACTCGACAAAGAGCAATTCCTCTATTTCTGGGTCCCCAGAGGGGACGGGGGGTTGTGGACGATCCAGTGTGTATCACTCTCACCCTCCTCTCTCGCCAGTGAGCAGCAGTGGGCGGATCGGGAGGACGAACCAACGGACTACCCACGCACCCTCTGCTCGAACGCAGGTCAGTGTTACACAAACCCAGGCCCTGCCTCGGACCGGCTACGAGATGCCCGGGCCGGGTCCCTGCATTCTTCCGCGCTGACCCACTGTGGGTACGCCTGTAGTTCCGCTGATGCCACTTGCGCGGTGTCTGGGAGCCTGGCTTGAGCTACCCAGCCCATCTCGATGGCTCCTTCGAACCGTCAGGCTCGGCTATGCGATTCAG
>NW_015505414.1:501670-502138 GCF_001515645.1 Sinocyclocheilus grahami | reverse complement strand
AGGGGCTGTCTCGGGCGGCGCTCCCGGGAGAATGGCGACTCCATCCCCAGATGGTCCAGCTGGTTTGGAGACGTTTCGGAGCCGCTCAAGTAGACCTGTTTGCCTCTCCAGAAACCTCTCACTGGCAGTTGTTCTTCTCCCTGCCGAGGGAACACTCTAACACAGCTGACCGCGGGGCCTTCGCAAGCATGCATTTCCCCCAGTGAGCCTTCTTGCACAGTTGCTGTGCAAGGTCAGGGAGGACGAGGAGCAGGTCCGGTTGGTGGCACACTATTGGCCTACCCGGACCTGGTTCCCGGAACTTACGCTCCTTGCGACAGCCCCTCCTTGGCCGATTCCTCTGAGGAAGGATCTACTGACTGGCACCCGCGTCCAGACCTCTGGAAACTTCATGTCTGGTCCCTGGGCGGGCCGCGGAGGTTCTAAGTGACCTACCTCAAGAGGTAGTTGACACCATCACTTCAGCGA
>NW_015505414.1:474699-501358 GCF_001515645.1 Sinocyclocheilus grahami | reverse complement strand
GTAACCAGTACATGATCAGTGGAGCAGTGTAGTGTGTAAATAAGGTCCAGTTGGTTGCCTGATTTGTGAGTAGCAGTAGTTGACACTAGGTTGAGATCAAAAGAGGCAAGCAGAGTGTGGAAGTCTGCAGCCTGAGGTTTATCTAGGTAGATATTGAAGTCTCCAAGCATAACTAGGGGAGTACCATCCTCAGGAAAGGTTGAGAGCAGCACATCTAATTCATCCAAGAAGTTACCTTGTGGTCCTGGGGGTCGATAAACAACTACAAAATGGATTGTAATAGGGTAGGTAATAGTATCTGAATGAGGTTAAAAGGAGCTGTTGATACCCAAAGATGGTAAATAATTAAATTTCCAATCATTAGAGATAAGTAGACCAGTACCTCCACCTCTTCCAGTCAAACGGGGGGAGTGGGAAAATTAGAAATCATTGGAGAGTGCTGCAGGTGTAGCAGTGTTCTCTGGTTTGATCCACGTCTCTGTCAAGGCCATGAGATTTAGCTTTGAATGACTAATAATAGAAGTAATGAAATCGGCTTTGTTTACAGTGGACCGGCAATTCCAGAGACCAATAGAAAAAGAAAGTAGTGTATTAGCAGACATAGGCAAAGTGTGCAGGTTGTTAGGATAGCGTTGCCTGCAGTGTGTGAAACGTGGTTTACGAGTGGTATGATAGTAGGGATATGGAAACACATAGTAAGAATTGGTTATAAAAACTGAAACAGAAGTGAAAGTAGTAGATACTTATATCCCTTGCCGGTGTCCCTGCCCGGTGGAGTCGCAGGTCTTTACACTCTTCGGTCTTCACACGAGGAGGGCTTAACAGGAGGGCTGCCATGGTATACTAACCTTTTTTATACCCGTCGGACAAAACTAATATGGAATTCAGCTGAACACACTTTACTGTTTATCACAACAAAGGTATAAGCAAGCGCATGACACTGACAAGGTATGCGATAGAGTACGAGAACAAACGCAACTTCAGCACGTCTCAACACAGTAAACAAACAAGCGTTTCCTAGCAACGACAACTGCGCTAAACACTAATGAGACAAGAAATAAATACACTTACAATCTGCTTTTAACTTCTGCTGACTGACTGCTTCTCTCAAAGAGTATTTATTTAAACTGTCTTTTGCTAGCGCTTGAACACACTTTACTGTTTATCACAACAAAGGTCTAAGCAAGCGCACGAAACTGACAAGGTATGCGATAGAGTACGAGACCAAAATTAAGGGAAAAAAATAAAAAAGTAACAACCCCCCCCCCAAAGGCTCACATGGAATATTACTTGGCCCACCCTTCATCTTGTATCTGGAACCAGGCCTGATGTTTATTATTATTTTATGACTGTGTCACAGTTTTCAATGTGACTGTCAATGAACAGAGTGCTACAATATTTTTGCTGTGTAAAGGTGGCTATTTGGTTAAATACAGGCAAGAAAGCAGAGGACAATAATTATTCAGAATGCCAAACATTTCTAAATCAGTGGAGATCAAACTTAAATTTATTAAAAAAGATTACAACTACCATAAAACATAGTACACCTACTGTACTCTCCTTCAGGAAATGCAAATCTAGTTTCATCCATAAATAAAAGATCCGATGTGTCTGTGGCCCTTTAGCATTGAGTCTTGAGAGTAAAGCCAAGACACCACAGACAAGAGTTCTTTCAAAAAGGGCAGGCAGACAAAAATATTACCTCACATCCCATGTGGAAGGGTTTACGTTTTTTGCATTATTTACTTTCTCTCTCATGCTCGTATGTTTTCACTGCATATTGGAGTTGAGAAGGGACTTTCCATGGAATTCTCTGTGCCACTCTCTGAAACCTTTAGTCTTCATTTCACACAAACTCCATCAATAAATTTGGTGGTGTGGTTGAGCTGCGCTCTACATTTCATTCAAAGAGGGCCGTATATTATTTTGAAGTTAAAGCTGGACGGCTGATTAATATTTGGTCTAAATAGTTTAGCACGATCAGGAAATAACCTTTTCTATAGAGAATTACTTTCTGCACACCTTAGCAGTCGGCAGCCGTTTTTTTTTTTTTTTAATTTTTCACTTTGCTCCTTTAAATGGAGTGCTGAAATATATCTGAAACCTTTTTGAACTCATTGGATTTGTACTTTGTGTGGAGCGAGCCAAGATCCCTCCATGGTGCAATTAAAAATTCCGCCCGAAACATCTAGAAGCACATTAAAACATCTGTCCGCATGTATCAATGTCAAAATGTGTTAATACTCAGTGTTCTAGCGAAGTAATCCAAAATTAAACTATGCGGTTCTGTGCTGGGACTATGTTATGGTTAATCTGTGACAGGCTGAACACAAAAAGTAAAGTTTTTATTAGGTGCTTCAAAAGCTGGACTCCCACAATGCTTGATAGGTAAGATTCTGTTAAAAAAAGAACATTTGGAAAGGTAAACCATATGAATAAACGGGTGAAAAAAAATATTTAGCTGATTGTTTTACTAAAATACAAAGGTCAACACAAGACATTACAAATTGTGTTGAGTAATTTGAAATTAACCAAAGCTGTTTAAATGATATCTTATAGATATTAAAATGTGTCCCAAGAATGTGTATGCGAAGTTTCAGCTCAAAATAACCCATAGATCATTTAATATAGCTGAAATTAAGAGAAGCAAAAACATGCTGTTTTTGTGCATGTATCATGTAGAGTATCATGCAAATGAGCTGCTGCTCCCCGTCCCCTTTTCTAGAATAGGGCTGCAACTTTACAGCTTGTGCCTCGCATACTCTGCCAAAACAAAGCATCTGTTTGTTTTTTTCACTATCATGTCTATTGCCATGTGATCTTTGTAATTTGTCATCCTGAAAGTTTATTATTTGCATATCTTCTGATGTACTGTTTTCTGAACGAACACATCCGAACGAACACACAGAAAGCCGACTGTGATACAACGAGTGTCGTGTGAGTTCTAAACCAAATTAGTTTTTTGCATCTTTCGCATGCGGACATGTTCAGTTATATTAAAAAACAATATAAAATAGAATTTCGCATAATAGGTCCCCTTTAAGTGATTAGTATTTGTCTGTTTTTATCTTCAGAACAAAACATTCTGTCTGCTGCCTTTGCCATCACAACTCGCAATACTTGTGACTGGACCAATAAGCATTGTTATGGTTCAAAAACCTTCATGCTCAGACCTGAGTGTCTATGAAAAAACTTGGCAGATTTAATATTCCATTCAGGGAGTCATGTGCCAGCCAAGCAACTGCCATTGATATTACTGAAAATACTAACAGATTTCTCTAGCTATTTTTGACCTCCTCAATGAGGACCACCCTCATGTACAATAAAATGTTTTTTTTCTTCTTTTTTTTCTTTAAGGCCACTGAAATCATTCTAAACGGTTGTCAGAAACACTCTTCATTGCTTTAGGTGTAAACCTGTGATGGTCTCTTTCAGTAACACTTTTATTATCCACAAACTCTACTTGTACAGGCTGCAGTGTATGTTTCCCACAAGTGCACACACTGAACTTTTGATGTTGTAATCAAAGCCTGAATCTATTCTAGCAGCTTCTATGGGACAATTGAAATCGTATGGACGAAAATTGATCGAATCTGGCTTGAGTTTTGGGCAGTTTTCAATGTTTTCAGGATTTATCTGATGGCTTAAAACCTCTTTGATGCTTCATCTAAACCTGTTCCCCGTAAAGAATATTTCTCACATCTGTTTCCATCTCATAAAGATGAAAAAGGGAAGAACTAAACTCTTTCATTGACATAATGGTACAGATTACACCAGCACTCCAAATAAAATATCCAAAGAAGGCTTCGTTGCATCTGCGATTTATCTTTGCAATTCATCCATGGCGTGGAGCTTCATTTCTTCCCTCATTAAAGTCATCCGACCGATTTGGAAGCCAGTTTTAGTCATGGGTAAAGTTTGTTACGGTGTTGTGTGTCCTAGATTTCACTGGATCTAATGCCCTGGGAGACAATGAAAGAGTTTAGTCCCTGTTAACAACGTGTTCTTTTTAGTTGAAGATCCAAAATCCCAAACCTGTCTTGCAGTGGAACAGCACAGCCTGTTGAGTGACTGAACGTATGACTCACTGTAGTGTCATCAATTACACTCAGGGATGGACTGCAAATACAAAACAGACCGGGAACACAAACTATTGCTTAAATCCACAGGGCCCGGGACAAAATTTGTATGGGTGTGCCCTCAATGGTGACATTACACCTGGTTACAGGGCCAGGGACAATATGACAACAGCCCTGCTACCAAGTTCAGTGGTTCTTTACATGACAACTCAGATTTTAAAGGGGTCATATGATGTGTTTCATATGAACTGTTTCAAGTTTTCCTTTCTCTTTCGAGTGTTACAAGTTGTTTGTGAATAGATAAGATCCCTAAAGTTGCAAAGACTAAAGTCTCAGACCCAAAGAGATATTCCTTATAAAAGTTAAGACTGGTCCACGCCCTCCTAGAATGCCTCGTTTAAACATGCCCCCACATGTCTACGTCATGATGTGGGAAGATTTGCATAACGCCACCCAAATGTTCACGCAAAGAAAGAAGACGCTGTGTGTTTCGTTGTGAAAGCGAAACTACTTTGTTTGGTCTTCCGAAAGAGGACACGACTAGAAATCAGTGGTTAAGTTGTATTTACAACACTGTTCCAGAACACTTCAACCCAAATATTCAGATGTGTGCAGCACATTTTATGGAAGACGTTTCCTAATCCTGGTAGAGTAGACTACAATGCCGGCTGTTCTGACTCACAGACTGTAAGTACGTTTTTTATATTTAAATAATTTGCCAATGATGATTCAAACGCGAGTTTTGAGCAGTGTCGAGTAGCACTTGTTGTTTGTCATTTCTCCGATCACAAATGCAGACATGGTTTTATGTTTACTAGGCGCGATGCAACGCAACGCTTAAAAAGACAGTATAAGTCATTATAATCCGTAATTATGTCCCCACTGGATGCAACAAATGCCTCATTTATAATGGGTTTTAATGTTTTTGTCTCGTCGCTCCGGCCGGACATGGCATCACAGTATGGTAAGGGACGTAACATTTCCGTCACACGCTTGAGGTATTCGGCCAATCACAACGCACTGGATAGCTGGCAAATCAGAGCTTTTCAGACCGATGAGCTTTGTAAACAAGCGATGAGCAGATGCACAAAATAATGTTATTTTTAGCAACATCATATGACCCCTTTAATATTGTACAAAAGTCCATAACTAAAAACCTGAAAATGCCCTCGAAACCACCTTAAATATGTGATACAGCACGTGAATGCTGCCCGATAGAGAATATTGTGGCTCGACTACTGTGGCTTAAACGGCCTGATGAGGTTTGACCTCTGCTTCCTTTAAAATCTTTACATATTTACTTAGTATCTAAATTCAGTGTCAACAGTCAGCCCACTGATCTACTGGCCTGCGGGGAAAATACACCAGTGCTCCCTAAAGATAGTCCATCAGTGATTACAAGAGACAGCAAAGCATAAATATTTTCCCAATTTAAGTTCACAAAGGCAAAGATTAATTCAGGAGAGGCCCAGAGCTAACCCAGCAGGATTTGTTTGTGCAAAACGCAGCCCATCGTATACTAGTCTGCTCCTAAATCATCTACAATTGCAAGAGGAATAAGTTAAAGAGGGGACCATCTGGTACGGCCAAAATAACCCATGCTTTCAGGTAATGGCTAATGAAATTGTGCTTTCTTTAACATTTCATTCTGCTGTCATGCTCAGTGGCTAAATGTTTACGAGAGCACGTATGGGATGATAAAAGAAGTTCAGAAAAGCCCCCACACTCGCTCACCTGTGCTGTGTTACTTTACATTATCCAGGATGCCCTGAAGGTGTAGCTCACCTCTTTGAAGTAAACCCAGACAGCTGGTATTTGTCAAGATGAATGTCCACTTTTTGTCCTTTTAGTTAGAGAGCATTCAAGGAAAGGAAATGCTAAATGGTTCGGTAGGGACGCAGATCTAATGCGGCTAACTCCAGCTGGGGGCAATTCTGAATCATACATACCCCACCACTGAATGTTCCTGGCAGCTCCTGGCTCAGTGTCTGGGCTGGATTACATACTTTCATGGACATATAGGAAAGTCTGTACAGATTCGTATGTGGACTATATATGTAAATGCAATTAGGAAGATTAATGGGTTGCCATTTCATTGAACTGGCTAATTTTAAAAACTGTGATTTCCAGGTCTGGAAAAGTCCAAGGAAATTAATCAAATCCTAAATGTGAATTGTGTAATTTCAGCACTACTTGGAATTGTAAAGAAAAAAAAAAGGTTTCCTGAACATTGCCCTCTTCTGCACCTGGTCAGACAAACAGATCCCGCCCACAGCTCACACGGCATGCAATTGGCCGGGCAAATATTGCTGTCACAACTTTTTCGGACACTAAATAAAGTACTCACAGTGCCAAAGTTTACACATCAACCCACAGGTCCCTTGTGAAAAAAGAAGTACAGTTCAGAAAAAAAATACTTATTATAGAAATAATATAGCCTACTGTAAAATAATACACTTTGGTGTTAACTGCATTTAATGGACACTTAGCATGTTAATTTAAATTAAATAAATGTGTGAGTTTACATTTATAATAAATTAGATGAACTTTAGAGGCCTTTTTTGACCCACTTAAGTAGATTAATGTGTATATTTCTGTATAAAGTGTACAACCAAATGTCCTGACAAGAATTTATGAAATTGTATTAATGTATATTTGTAATATGACATTGCAATTTAGTACATTTAACATATATTAACTTTAAATGTAATATTGTAATATTGTAATATTGAATGTAATATTGTAATAAATGTAATATTGAATAACACTACAGATACAATTATATTTCTGTATAAAGTGTACAACCAAATGTCCTGACAAGAATTTATGAAATTGTATTAATGTATATTTGTAATATGACATTGCAATTTAGTACATTTAACATATATTAACTTTAAATGTAATATTGAATAACACTACAGATACAATTACAATCAAGTACTTGACATGCTTTAGTCAACACATCAAAATAAGTGTACTTTAAAACACAACAAATGTACAAATAATGTACTTTAAATTGGTAACATTTTACAATAAGGTTCCATTGGTTAATGTTATTTAGCTAACATGAACAAGCAATGAACAATACATTTATTACAGTATTTATTAATCTTTGTTAATGTTAGTTAATAGAGTCGTTCATTGTTAGTGTATGTTATTTCACAGTGCGTTAACATATTAAATAGCACAACTTTTAATTTTAATAATGCATTAGTAAATGTTGAAATTAACTTTAACTAAATGCTGTAGAAGTATTATGCATGCTTAGTTCATGTTAACTAAAGTAGCTAACTAATGATCCTTATTGTAAAGTGTTTTTTAAATTCACATTATTACAAAGTGCACTTAGTGTTAAGAAACATTTCATTTATTACATAGCCTTTTATTGCTTTACTATTATATGCAAGTTTTCTGCGTGTTTTTTTACATATACACTTTTAAAATTTTAAGTATACTAAAAGTGCACATTTAATACAATCAAGCACACTTCCTTTTCACAAGGGTTGGCTTGCTTATAAACAAAAATTCACCAGCTAGATATTGCTTACTATTGCTCTTGTTCACCATAAAACTTAAAACGGCACATCACAGTCAGCCTGTACTTTGAACAGTGATTTATTAGTGAAAATCAAAATTATTATTATTTTTTAAAAATCCTTATATAATACTGAAATTACTTCAGAGATCATGGAAAAGTCATGGCGATTCATTGTGCACAAAGTGTTGGAACCCTGCAGACATGCCCTGTTATTCACCATTTCTTACTCTTTTTTTTTTTTGGAATTCATCAAGTCACCTTATGATTTATCATCTCATGCCATGCGAGAAATGCTGATACCTAATAAATGCAGTTCCTGGTCTCACTAGCTGCATTTTCCCCCCCGTGAGAGAGAGGCCAGACCTCTCACGGCACACCAGCATCTTATTGAGGAAGAGCTTCCTTAAACCTCTCTATTGTACGCACCTGGGCCAGGAAGAATGGCTCTTTCACAAGTAAATTGCAGCCCGGCTTTACAGAGAGATTTTATAACAGAGCACAGTTGACATTGGCAAGAGTGGCACGGCCGGCCATTGAAAAGCATGGGCTGCCTCAGTCACAGGAGATCAATCACGGCAGAATATTTCCCCGAAGCTGTAGATTTCCGCTGGGGAGGGGTGCCAAGGGCAGTAAAATAAGCAGCTTGTGGTTAGTCTTATTGTAGAGCCGAGATTCCCAGCGGGTCTCTACTTCACATGGAGCTGTCAGTCTAAAGCTAACAAAACGCTGTCTAACGTCTTCAGCCCGCGTCTTCCCTCCCCCTCCATACATCGCCGTGCACAGGCAGGGATGCTGCTGCCATGGTAACAGCTGAGTCATTCCGTGGCCTTTGAAGCGATGCTGTCGGGCTCCTCCGGCTCTCTTTCTGCTGCTCAGAAGCGCATATGAACTCTGATCACCACAGGTGTCATCCGGGAACAGCACTGGGCTAGCAGATCGTGCTAGCCGGATGGGTAACGTTTCTACTGCGGTCAAGAACTGCCTGAGCTATGAGAGGTTCTTGCGGGATTATCCTTGGTTTCCACGGCTCCTGTGGGAAGAGAAGGTGGGGGTCTGTTTTTTTGCATGTGCAAGATTTATACATGGCTCTAGGAAGTACAGCAACACAGAGAGAAAAGCAATCGCGTAAAGCTCACCCCATAATGAACGTTTTAATAAATGACCCTCATGTTACCCTCAACCAATTATTTTCTTTCTTCTGTGAGACTTGAGATTTAATGACATGCATTCTTTGTGACAAAAAAAACAAACAAAAAAACATGATTTACTCTTCACCTCCACCAGAGCTTTCAAATATTGTTTTAAATTTGTGGTTAATTACAAAATGGTGCTTTTCATCAAGCCACACAGGTTTTACCACTTGAAAACTTGCTTATGAGAACTTGCAAATGAGACAAACTGAAGAATTTAATTTAGTAATGTCAGGGTGGCAGGCCTTTACCCTATAGTATACTATAGTACACTTAAAGAGTTCATATGGGATTGAAACTACAGTGAAAAAAAAAACATCTACTGTATTACTTTCTCTCAAATTGTAATTATGCCTTGGTTCGAACTTTGTTTTCATTTAATATTAATCAGAAATGTTATATATGCAATTATTTATATATATATAAATAATTGTTTACATAACTTTAAAATCATTACATGAGGTTATTTTAAGTTCATTTTAATTACATAGTCTTTATACGGTTACCTGAGAGGATTAGTGAGCAAAAGCACATACTGTATTTGTACACTAAATACTACGTCTTCTTTTTGAGTAAAGCTGCAAAGACATTCTCTTTTTTGTGTACTCAGCCTAAGCAAAAGCTCCGCTCTTTGACGAAATGGTAATTGAAATGATTTCACATCACCATAATTTTCACCTAAGATAAAACTAAAAACTATTTTTAGTTCATGTTTAATTTAGTTCACTTACTATAAATAAAGATAGGAATATTCGCTTTGAAAGATCTTAATGTTTATTGTGATGTCTTTTTTTTTAAACGCATGATGGTTTCAATCATGTACTGAAAATAAATAAACATTTGTTTCTTTTAATTTGTACTATGTGTTATTTGCTGTTTAGCCAAAGTGAACAAAACAGGTTTAAACTGGAAAATTAGATGTCTAATGTTTATTAGACCAATATAGAAATGCACTTTAAATACAGTAAATGACACAGTTGTTTCATTTTATTCAGCTGCTCTCCCAACTTTGGCTTAGCCTCTTGAAAATTCCACTCAAAGCTAGGGGCCAGAAATGTTTAAAGAAATACAGAGACAGCAAAAGTGTTTTGGTATAATTTATTTTGTTGATAAGAAAATACTGCTTTAATGGATATTTCTAGTGGGGCCTGTATTTCTAGTTTGAGCGGCGAGTTTGATTTATGAGTGAATTTAATAGGCTGTCCTAACTGCAGGCCTGGGGTGATAACGGGACAAACCGCAATGGTTCTCCTCCACCTACATGGCGCACACGGTCAGAAACTGCTTAAAAAGAAGTTTGTTATCATTCCTTTCGCACATCCATTTCCTCCCTCCATGACAGCACAATTAAATCAAACTCAGCTCTAAAGAAACTAGACTGTGTGCATTTCCTCAAAGCAAGGGTTTCAGTATCAAGAGGCTGAGGTTTTATAGCCATTCAAATCTTCTATAAACACAGCATTGGCCCTTGGTAAAACAACTCCCCGGATTCAAAGGTTAAGCTTTGGTTTTACCATTGGAAGAGAGGAAATGCTCGTTTCCAATGCACATTATGTCATAAATGACCTGGCAAGGATCTGAAGACCAGATTCAAAACATGAAGTTGTACGCACCATTTGACAGGAAGCACCGGACAGAGGATGTGTCATAATCCACCGTTCAGATTTTCCATACAGCTGTGTAAAATTGTTTTATGGGCTTTCCTTCCTCATTGTTTTTCAATTTACAGTGTTCTGAACTGCCGAAGCTTCCACTTTGTGTCAAAATTGTGGAGGTCGGACCAAGAGACGGACTTCAAAACGAGAAGGTAGAGATTTCACAATTCTAAAGTGCTTGTAGCATGTGGTTTAGCATGGAAAAAGCACCATAATAAACTCAAAGGCATAAATATAATGAGTGGCTGTGACATTTTTTGTTCAGTAATGACATCATTGGTGAGCACAAAACATACTATCAATAACATGTTTTAATCAGACACATCTTTAGCATGATTTAGTCAACATCGACTTTAATTTGTAAAACGTGCCTCTTCCTACATATTTGTCCACCATTGTACCTATACATACAATTCCATGCTATTTACAGCTGTAATGAGCACTATTGGCGGTAAAACAATAACAAAATTATTCATTTTCACAGAAATTTTGATTACAGGGCAGATTATTGGTCAATAAAGACATATTATCACACATTTCCTTGCACATTACTATCTTATGACCTCAAAATACTTTTACCAAAGTTACGTGATTTGTAAAATACAAAGCTCACCCGGTACAGCATAGCATTTGTGGAACACTCGGTCACGATTAAAGAGCTCGGTGGTTTGTAGAAGCAAGCTAAAATACCATGGTTGCTTCAAAATATGTTTTTAACATTATAAGTTAGGTTTAGGTCAGGGGTAGACAAGTTTGGTCCTAGACAGCTGCCGTTCTGCAGAGTTTAGCGCCAACCTTGGAAAAAAAAAAAAAACCTTACCTGCCTATAGCCTCAGTAATCCTGAAGACATTGATTAGCTTCTTCAGGTGTGTGATGAGGGTTAGAGCTAAACTCTGCAGGACAACGGCTCTTTAGGACTTAACTTGCCTACCCCAGGTTTAGGTAATGGTTTAGTGTAGTTTGTGCATTATTTTGAAATGCGATAGAGCATTAACCTTTTAGTTCTACTCAGCATTCATTTCATTTCAGAACTACTGTGATGCGCTACACCAACCGTGACACATTCAGCATCTGTTACATATAAAACGGACACTGTATATTAATGCCACTCACTGAAACGTGCAAGAAGCATTGTAATTTTGCAAAAGTGTTGCCACGGGCACATTTTAGCAGATACTGTCCTATTGTATACTGTAAAAATAAAATCTGTGACATTTACGGTAAAATACCAGCAGCTGTGGTTGCCAGAACTTCACCGTAAAAAATATGGTAGCAACATTTTAGGTTTTACAGGCTTAACCTAGATTCACAATAAAATACCGTATTTCATTAACTGATGTAATGTTAATAAATCAACATATTAAAGTACTAATATCTGTCTTGAACCGTTGTAATGCACTGATAACCACCAAAAACTGGTGGTGATGAGAAAGCCACGTGATGAACCAAAGCTCTTCACAAACTGCTTTTCTACGAGCTGAGGAGGACAATACTTATATATAGAAGGTGCACAATGTAATTCCCGCATACACTAAAGCCCATCATGGTGACACACATGATACTGAAATAATGCAATAAACATTCATTTAACAACATTAGCTGTAAGATTAAATCCTAATGTACGCAACTGATAAGAAAAAAACAAAGAAGAAACGTTATTTCAACAACAAAAAAACATCAAATATGAAGTGTCATGCAGGGAATTCTGGGAGTGTCAATTTACAGTTTGTCACTGTAAATTATACAATGACTTTTCTTTTTCACTTCGAAAAACTGTATTTTTAACAGTATTTTACTGTAAAATGACATTAAATGTAATTATATTTATTCACCGAATATAGTATGGAAACTTACTGTTAACCAGTTAACAGGTTTTTACTGTAGCATTTTTACAGTCTTTTGCTGTTAAAATCACAATCATTTTTACAGTGGAAAACTATTCATTAGGTGATGGTAGCAAATAAACTATTCATCTCAATAGAACAGTGCTGTTGTGGCTCACAGATGAACATGCTCCCTGGATGTGTTCATAGAAACCTAAGACATTTGATTCATTGTCTTTCTGCAGGAAATAGTGCCGACAGAGGTCAAAATCCAGCTGATAGACATGCTCTCTCAGACCGGGCTGCCCGTCATCGAAGCCACTAGCTTTGTGTCTTCAAAGTGGGTAGCACAGGTAATAAGGCGCAATTGTAATCCTCAAGAGCATGTTGGCTGATATCCTGTGGCTTTTCTATCCACACAAAACCACTGGATTTGGTATCCATGTCCAAAAACTGCATTTGCACAAAGCCCTTTGGAATAAAGTTTGAGTATACATTCTTGTTGGTTTGCTTTTTGGTTTTTCAGATGGCAGACCACACTGCAGTGTTGAGAGGGATTAAAAGGTCTCCTGACGTTAGATACCCTGTTCTGACTCCCAATACTCAGGGCTTCCAGGCAGCTGTAAGTAAATATTTGCATCATTTACATTTATTTACAAGTGGCATTTGCAATTTACCTTCCATGCCAGGTCAATGATGTTTTTCTTGTATAATAAACCACTTTATTTATGCATGCGCTCTGCCTACGCTTTCACTGCCCCTTTACTTTACATAAGAGCATGACCTTTACATCTTGTACCATTTATTTGTAAATGTTTAGCCCATTTCTGTTAATTGCTTTCCTTGCTAATCATGCAAGTTGTGCTCACAAGCCAACATCTATAAGCACAAACTTGATTAAATGTTTCCTGTTAAAGGTTGCAGCGGGAGCTACTGAAGTGGCAGTGTTTGGTTCCGCCTCAGAGACTTTTAGCAGGAAGAACATCAACTGCTCTATAGAGGAGAGTTTGCAGAGGTTTGAGCAGGTCATCTCTGCAGCCAAACAGGAAGGCATACCAGTGCGCGGGTGTGTTCCACAGACACCAGCTTTCTTCCGTATTTTCTTTGAGATTTAGGCCAGTGCTCATTATGTGCACTAGTATCAAAAGGAAATCAAGTCAACGCCAGGTAATGATGCCGAATCAGGATGACTGGACGAAAAGATTGTGATTAAACAAAGGGTTGAAGGGACGTATAGTGGATAAAGGACCGGTATCTGTATGTTTGATTACAGCCTTGCTTGGGACTAACCATGAGCGGCCTAATACAGAATTGACTGATTTTAGGGGACTATCCATGAAACGGTTAAACATGCCAAAATATGTCAATCGGAGTATTCTTATTGATAGTTGAAAGCATATTTTAAGTATCCAGAATTTTGAAGAAATTATAGTGTCTTTCAATTTTTACATAAATACATTTCTCTCCAGATTTCTGCCCATAAGCTGCCACCGTTGTACCCATATGCTCGACAGTCACCTGTACTGAGTCACTACTTAACTAGGACAGGAGCAAACATTTATGTTTATGCAAGAAGATTCTGGGATCCATCTTTGGTGTAACATTGAGCAGGAAGAATATCAACTTTGACTGGAAATGATTGCAGCCTAAGAGGAAGGCATGGCTGTGTGCCATAGACCCAGTATTTCCTTCAAGTAATAGGCCAGTGTTCATTATATGCACTTTCACACTTCAACACTAATTTTGAATGAGAATCTGACCAACAATCTGCCAATGATGCAGAAACCGGCAGACTGTGTTGCAGATTATGGTTACTCAAAGGATTGTTGTTGCAAAGCAGATAAAGATCTGGACTGGTAAAGGGAAGGTTGTAGGCAAGGCTGTAACCTCATATTCAGGATTAGGGCTGACTTAACGTAACAGTCAGTATCGGCCATTGAAGCCCCCCTGGGAGGAACTTTGAGAATGACATTGTTTTTGAAATTGGCTTTATGCTGAATTCTGCAAGTGTGGAATTTAGTTAATCAAAGTAGTAATAATAATAATAATAATAATAATAATAATGCATGGCATACTGGATCATGGTCTGAAGTAATTACTGGATAGTTGAAGGTTTGACCCTCTAAGACATTTTTGAATGTTCTGCAATGTGGATTGTTATGACTTTCCCTTCAGCTGAACTCTTATTGGTAGCTGAATGCTTAATAAAATAAGCTAAAATCAAATAATGAAAAATAAAAATCAGGGTTTACCTCTGAGCTGCCAGCATAATGCCACTGAGTCAGACATTTGATCCAGGTGATTGTCCCTGTGCTTGAATGACTGCAGGACTGTAGTTTTCAGGAGCCATTCGTTAAATATAAAAGCTCCAAGACTGATCTTTGGTTGAACCAAAAGGTCAGTGGTTTATTTTATTGTACTTACATTTTTTGGACTGTTCTCCTTTGAGGTTTTGAGATGTGGCACCAGAGCAGCATGAAATTATTCCAGCATTAATGAGTAAATAAGTCAAGTTCCAGATGTGCGTGCAGTGTTGTGCTTTGTATCAGTTACAAGTGCAAGTCCAGAGGTGTCCAGAATTTTTAGGCTGTGCCCTTTACTGAATAAAAAAAAAAAACACGATAGAGAGCAGTCAGTCTGATGAACTCATTCTGGCAAATGTGACTCAACGCCTAATGTTCAAGAACAGACTCTGCGGAAATTCTGGTAGCACACAGCAGTATCGCCTGGCGACCACAAGCCCAAGAGAAACATTTTCAGCTTTTCACTTGTTTGTTCACTGTTTCTAGCAGAACATGTTTCCTCCACATATGGAAAGCACATATAGCTCGTACGTCACTCTCTAGCACTGTTACTCATTCCCACTGTCAACACTATTGGTACTATTTGTCACAACCGTTTGACACCAACCATATGTTTTATCTGCTGCTGAACATTTAGTTTTATTCTGTGATAGATGTAATCCGTTGTAAGAGCAGTTCTGGCCTCTGTGGACTGTTCTGCTTGTGGTTGCTGTAAAACAGCACTTATTTCACCTATGTTGCATGACTGTTGGTACTGTAAGCTCAGAGCTATATATCCTTCAACATGTGCTGAATTTTACCTCTCATAGTTCTTTCACTTATTTCCAGGTACGTTTCCTGTGCTCTTGGCTGTCCGTATGAGGGACAAGTAAAACCGTCAAAAGTCACAAAGGTATTGATCAATCCGAATAGAATTATTCAGTGTATAACTGGCTGAAGCAAAATTAAATGGGCCTTCCAGTATGCGATAAATCTCATAGAGTGTTGAGTGCTCTGCATATTTTTCCTTCCCACAATTTTCGTCCCATAAGGCCCTTATTATGATGTTTTCTAAAAAGCCTGCATGACGCTGTAACACGCCAGTGCTTTTCAAACGCTCAGAATAGGCTCTCTGTGTGCACTGCTTCATCTTGTTTATATTTCCAGGGGGGACAGTTTTCATGGCTTTCCTCTGTTCTGGCCCAGGTGGCAAAGCGGTTGTTTGAGCTGGGCTGTTATGAGGTATCCCTGGGGGACACCATTGGCGTAGGCACCGCGGGCTCCATGGCCGAGATGCTGAGCGATGTGTTGACAGAGGTGCCCGTCAGTGCACTGGCGGTGCACTGCCATGACACTTACGGTCAGGCTCTGCCCAACATACTCATTGCTCTGCAGGTGAGCAACACTACGGTGGTCACTATCATGAGGTACCTTGTTCATACATGCATGAGGGTTTGGGTGATATTGTAGCAAACCATCATATATGTCACCTGTAGTGTCATCTGTCGCAATAAAACATTATGTGTGCACTGAACAAACTATATCAGGCTGTTGGACCAAAATATATATGAAAGTATGTGAATGCAAACATATCCTGCTACTCAAGCTCTTTTTGACCCATTGTTGCATTCTGAACACAATTTCTAATAACACAGTGAAACAAATTTTTACAAAAGTTTAAGTTTAAAAACATTACTTCTCTGTACTAAACCTGTTTCATAATTAATGATAGAAGTTCTAAAATTTACCTGGGCTAAATATTTACCAAAATATTGATGCTACATGAAAATAAATAGTGTAGTAATAATTAGCAACACAGAACAATAAAAAATGTAAGTGAAACATTGTGTAATGCAACTCAATCTCATTCTATGCAAGTGACAGAATAGGAGTAAAATAGCATAACTTGTATTTTTCTACTGTCAGGTTCTCTTTCAGGTCAACTATTGCCATGGTGAAGAGACACTTGAAGAGAAAATACAATTTACAATATCAAGTCACCTTTATTTTATAGCACTTTATACAACAGAGATGGTTTCAAAGCAGCTTTATAGTATTAAACAGGAAAGGAACAGAATCGGTGATGCAAACTTCAGAAAAGAGGCAAATACAAAATTAAAGCAGCTGTAGGAAGACACTGGTGTCATTATTCAGCTCTAGGCAGCTCATTGTTGATTCTGTTCAGTTCACTAACTGTGTAAAGTTAATTCATTAGGAAAGAAGTTCAATTCAGCTTGAGTCAGCTCAATGTTGATTCATTTCAGTTCAATAACAGTGTTGACATTGCATGCATGCATTTGGCATTTATTTGGCATTGACCTTATTCGGAAAGGCATGGATAATGGCTTATAAATGAACAACGAATTCTACAGAATAATAGGTCAAATGTTTGGCAGACAGTGTCACCCTTCATGTTTGCTGAATAACAGGTGGGCCAGAGGACAGCATAATATTATGTAAACCTCTAAAACTACTATGCAATAATGAGTGTGTAAAGTGAATGTGTAAACTCTACGAATGAAATGAGCAGAGCATGAATGCAAATTAAATAGTCGTGTTTCCTTTTCTGTGTCTCTCAGAAATTAGAACTTACCAAACAAAGATACTGAATCCTACGCATTTTCTGCTATTTGATATGTCTATTTAAATGTTTTAAACCAGTACGATATAATACACAATATGTTTCGCTGTCTTATTCTCTCCCAGGACTGGTCTGTAATTTATGCATTACTTATAATTTGTTCAGATTTGCATTTATGTGATGCATTGTAAAAGTTGTTTCAGTCATTTTCAATCACTGGATATTTTCTTTCAATTTCCATGTGCTCATATTAACTATTTTGAATGTCCTTTATTTGTGGTTGTGGATGATTATATTTACATAAATCTGAATGAACTGGCATAGCTTCCACTTCCACTGGGAATGAATGAATTTTTAACAGTTAGTTATTGTTAGTTATGTTTTAATTAGAAGATATTTAAATAATGTTTTATAACTATAACAAAAAAGAACAATTTTAGAAGTTATACAAACCATACTTCTTAAAAAAAATAATTAATTCTAATTTCTCATTTAATTAGACAAACTTCTGGTTTAAGCCCCACCCACTCCCAGTCTTTTTCTGAATTCAAATACAAATCATTTTGAGATTGCTACAGATACAGCTTCTGGCTCTGCTCCACACCCCTGCATTGCATTCAAGGTACACATTTATACTTTACAACATTGCTATTTTCATTTTACACATTGTAATCTTAATGTTTCAAAGGGCACTACAACTATCTAACTAATAAAACATCTGGTTTCATAGCACAGACATTTGAAGGCAACTCTGTTGCCCCCTGTGTGCTGAATGTGTTAGTGCCACAGTAATGCAAGGATCATAAAATAAATATGTGACTTGCATTGAGTTGGTAAAACATTTACATCTGCCTTGTGTACTTGCAGTCATAGAGTTCTAGTTGTAAGTCACAGCTACTTAAAAAAAAACAAAAAAAAAAACAATTACGACAAAGCATTTAATAACCAGTGCCAAAACGCTCAAATACAAAACAAATGGCATGCATTTGGATCTAGTAATGAAGAAACATGAACCAGAAGGTTACAATGTCTTACCACATTACCTCACAATCACACTCAGGCCTCCAGGGAAGACAACACAAGCTACTGAAACACCCTCCCTGGAGTACCAGCAATAAATATTTTTTTATTTATTTTTTTTTACTTTCACCTAAAAAGCACAGAACAACAACAACAGATACCACCCAAAATATGCTTACACAAAACCGCCAGGCTTATATGAAAGTAACGACTAAGCGCTTTTATGAAACAATGCCTGCCTGTGGTTTAATATCCACGAACCTTAAACCACAGAGAGCGGCTGCAATACAGAAATAACACTGGCATGGCTTCATCAGCTCTCCATGGCTCTTTGTGAGCTCTTTCACAGTTTGTCTTCCCTCGCAGAACGCCGCTGCTCTTTGGGGGCTGGGCGGGTCAGCAGATGTGAAGGGCTGGACACAAAGGCTTACCTATTAGATGTCTGTTTCATATGACTGTGACTTGGCCCTTGACAAAGCTCACGAGATGAAGGCTAGAGCGGGGCCCTCAGGGGCTCCAACTCATCTGTCGCTAGGGCCGTTGAACTCTGTGACAACGCTGCGCTTAAAGGGCAAGGGGAAAATTATCCTTTCATCACTCGCTACTAAACAGAGGGAGACCGGGGAAAGGAAAACCCTGCGCTCTAGTATATTCCATTCTCGGCTCCCACCCCTTTTTATTCTGTCTGTTTATCCGTCTCTTTCCAGCTGTAACAGTGTAACCCGGTCGGTGCACCAAAGAAATGGCCATGAGTTTCTCTCTCTCTTTTTTTTCTGTGAATTGTGTGACATGACAGGGAGTTCGTTTTCAAAAGACGGAACATGAGTAGAGATACCTCACCAACTGAAAACAGTGAGCAAAGTTCACATAGCTGAAGTACTCCGAAACCAACACTTTATTAACTCTGTCTGTTTTTAGCTTTTCTGTAGTAAAATAAATTGGAGTTGGTAATAGAATTCATAGTTATTCTCTTTTTTGTTTTTATGTCAAACTTACTGTCTTTTTTGTTTTTGATGTGATAACAAATTTTAACTTTTCTAGTTGGTCATCTATTAAAAATTGACAGTATTTAACAACTAATTTTTTGAAGAAGTAATTGGCTAAATTGTAGGCCCAAACAAATAAATGTATTTAATTAATAAAGGGGCAATATCTTTATGAATATATTACTATCTAATGATATAATATAAAGAACAAAGACAGCATTGGACTAGAATAGATAAATAAATATACACTAAATGCAATTAAACTGAGGGCAAAATGTAATTTCTGCACCACTAGTAGAAATGCAAAATATATATATTTTTTATCATTGCCAAATTTATTTATTATTGCCATTGGTCAGATATTTATGATATCTCTGCCCTTAACTCATTCCATTTGTTGAGCAATTGCTGCTGCATTAGGGTCTCTGCATAATAAGCTAGAAGTATTTTAACATTATTATTAATAATAATAATAACATCATGCCTAAAAGTTTCATTATAAAATATTAAAGTATATATTTAGTTTATATTTAAGTAAAATATTAAAATGCTATTTTGCTATTTTTAATGTCACATTAATCAGCACACAGGTTTATAGCCAAGTGAGCTAAAAAAAAAAAAAGGTAGTTTGTCAAAATGATATAATATTTAGAAAACATACATTATTATACAGATTATGGGTAGTCAAGGAGTAGAAAGAATTCCCAAGAACCGCCATTAACAAGATCATTTTGTCTATGACTAGGGTAATCTTTGTCCAGGAATATGCAACCTTTCTGGTGGAAATGAAAGATTTTATCATAGTTTTTCATTAGGATCCGCCAGTCGTCTCCGCCACCAGCTGAGCCAGAAATTAATTCCGCTCACCCTGTCAGCTCTGAGTCACCCCGGCTTTTGTTCAGGATAAAGACATTATAGGCTCTTTGTATGGCTTTTCTCGGGGAATTATTGAGGGTGAAAAATGAACTCCCTCAGATAGTAGCTCAAATACGTTTGGTCTGGATATGTATTGGCTTTCAAGAAAAATGGTGATACGAACTGTGGTGAAGTTCTTGTGTTGTGAGCCCAGACTGCTCCGGATAGGCAGATTTGTGCCGTTCTCTCTCCAGTCTGACAGTTTCACTGATGGTCAAAGCCAGAACTAGTGTTCCTTCCTGACACAGCATGCCATGATATATCTATTCCTATCGTAAATCAAGTCCAAACCTTGGGAAATCTGTAATTTATGAGGAAAGAGGTGATCCTAAATCTTAATAAATCATTAGGCGCTGGAACATAACACCCGAGAAAATTATTAGGGTTCAGTCATTATTGTATTTTTTAACATTTGATGTTAACGGTGCACTCAGTCGTTGCGCTGGTTGATATGCCAGTCGTCTTGGACTTGTTTCAAGCATCTTGGAAATGTTGCCACAGTTCTTCTATTGGTTCTGTCTCTGAAATGATGATGGTGAGATCAGATCTCTGTGTGGGCTGTACCTGCTGTTCCAGGACTCCAATATTTACAAAAGAAATGTTTGCAAATCCCAAACTGATGTATCCTTCTCGCACACTAAAGCAAAATATGTATATAATCGTCTTACGTGTGTGTTTTTGTAAAGCATCTATTAATATAGGTATGTGCTTAATACTTCTGCTTCTCAGATTTTACCTGAGAAAAAGACCCCAGTGTTTCCCCTTCTTCATTTTGGACTAAAATATTTCACATCAAATTCTTCTTTGATGTCTACAAATTGTCTCAGTTGTCTATTTCATGAAAAACATCAGAGACGCAGTTGATATTACGCTGACAATTAACAGGGAACTCAATACAATTTCCGTCTAGATCATCCCGTTATATGATGTAATTCATTGCTGTTCACAGTTTGCATGAGGCTCAATGTCACTAGGATCTTTGTAATAGACTTTAATGAGTGATTAGCACGGCTCCCACTGCTGCGAAAACATGCGTGAAAACACAGGGGAAGGTTTGACAGTCTCATCACAGCTTTGACTCCCGAGGAGACGAACATATACTGTATCTGAACTGGTAGGGTGCCTGTTCTCTCAGGAAGTGGCTGACCTGAGCATGAAGCAATGACCTGTGTTTATGCAGTGTGGAAGGTCAGCAGACAGACTTCAAGCCGTCCCAGAGGTCCTGTGGTTGTGGCTGGGAAACAAACGTATTGCAAACATACTTTCCCTCTACTTTGAACGTAATATGAATGAGATCGTGACATTTAATCACAGATGGATGTTTCAGCCCTCTTCCATGTTAAAATGATTTAATTGATGTTCTCCAAAAATATCTCAACAAGGGAACTGTAGATGCACATCAAGAGCGAAAGCCAGTCCGTTGTCATCTAGACTGGAGTAAATGAAGCATAATACCACAGATTGGAATATGCACCAGTTATATGCACCCAGTCATACCGGGAACAACATCTAGTAGTAGGGTCCAAAATTAACACTCGCCAAGTGCCAAATGCATGTAAAAAAAAATGTGTTACTCGCCAATTGGCTGGTAGCCAATGATTGAAGTAGAAACATACAACACATGCAACATCTAGTCCAGCTCCTTAAAAAAAACATCTGTTGCAACTTGTGTGTCCTCTTACTTTATTCTCATTGAAAAAATGTCCATCAGAAAATTCCATTTGTACCATGATGCCTAAAGGGATTTTTCCCACATAAGTAGACTATACCTGACATTAATACAACAAAACAAAAGATATGAGGAATAACGTAATAATTCTTTTGTGACACAATGTTTTTTGTGACAGGTGCAGTTTCATGTAGTATATTTGTCCAATTATGGGCAAAAATATAATAATTTAAAATAATAATAATAATAAAATTATTATTACAAAACTTTAGTATGTATTAGCTGCAATTGTATCTGCTCTCTACATTGAAGACCCAGGTTGTCCTATGATGTCGGATCTCTGGACAGCACAAGTAACAATTAAAAGAAAGAATTTATGAAATGATACTGTAATGCAAAAATGTAATAATGTATTATTTATATTGTAAGTAAAATGGTTGTATTTGTTGAACTAAAATTACTTTATGCTAAATAAAATCCCCATATAATAAAAAAAAATTATAGAAGAATAAATGTAATTATATATATATATTATTATTATTATATATATATATTTTTATTTTTTTATTTTTTATGTAATCCAGCAAACATTACTGAAGTGCAGCAATGAGAAACTATATATATAATTATATATATATATTATTATTATTATATATATATATTTTTATTTTTTTATTTTTTATGTAATCCAGCAAACATTACTGAAGTGCAGCAATGAGAAACTATTGAGAATTACCATAAAGTATAATGGAAAAAAATAAGAAAGTAAATAAATAAATGAGAAACAATTTATAAATAAGTCTGGTAATGAGAATTTGGAAGGAAATGTGTATATCATAAAATCTAATTCACAATGCAAACAAACAAACAAATAAGTCAGTCAGTCTTTCCTAAAAGCTTGTGCCACATAGTGAGAGGTCGGTGAAGAGGTCACTTGCTAGAATTTGAATTGTTGATTCTTTAGCCACAGACCTGAGGGCAGGTCAGGTCAGTGCAGGGGTAGGCAAGTTCGGTCCTAGAGAGCCGCAGTCCTGCAGAGTTCAGCTCCAACCCTGAAAACAAAACTCACCTGCCTATAGCCTTAGTAATCCTGAAGACATTGATTAGCTTGTTCAGGTGTGTTTGATTAGGGTTGGAGCTGAACTCTGCAGGACTCTCTAGGACCGAACTTGCCTACCCCTGCCCTAGTGTAAGGTCAAGTCAGGGCAATGATGTACTGCTCAGTTAGAGACCACATTTATGTAACAAAATTAACACATATGAAAGGTCTTTAGGAAAACTTTACGTTATTACAGCAATATTTTTCTGTAAAGCTGCTTTGAAGCAATGTGCATTTTGAAAAGACCTACAGTATAAAAAAAACTTGACTTTACTCTGAATACAGAAAGCTTCATAGTATTGTATTTTAGACTTAATGTTATTTGAATTTGTCTTCCAAATGTATATGCATTTTGTTCAATCCCAGTGGACTGAATGGGGCTCACCTACAGTATGCATATATGCAAGTTTACCCTCACGCACTAGCATGTCATACAAAGGAAATATTGTCATCCACTCCCATGCCAGCATATGCACTCGATAGAGGTGTTTACATGAGTCACATATATTCAGGTGGTATTCATGCTGTAGGGCCCTATGAAATATAATTTCCATCTTTACTTTAAAATAAGTCATTTATTTTCTATTTTGTCTTTCTACAGATCACTCAGAAATCTGTTACCAAGGAAAAGCTGTGTCTTGCTTTTGTAGAGACAGCTTTATTTATTTATTGCGTGGAAGCTCTGTCCCAAATCGGAAAGCTGTCAGCACGCTGGATTTCCCACAAACGTAATCTCTTGTGGAAATGTCAAAGTTAACTCCGTTTCACAGAAAACAGACCATTCTGCATTGTGCCTTTCAGACTTCCCATTCATGCACGCAAGAACGCGTCAGCTGAGGTGGTCATTGTTCATGTCAAATTCTAGCATCCTCCAAAATTCCTTGTCGTCTTTAGCTCATGAGCTTTCCGCCCACGCCTGCAACTACACCACAACCTTAGGCAGGTCTTTGCAGGGCTCCAACACGAAGGCTCTTGGGCCGACAGTGCGATCTGTGATTTTAACACCACATCTGGTTTTCAAGCCAAGCTAAACTAATTGAATGGCTTCAATTTGGAGTTCCTGACCACTGTTTGCTGAACATCATGTCCTTGCACAGTGTTCAGAGTCAGCAAATCTGGAGCGAGTCCCTGTACACTTTGGTCAGCTTCAGGGCCTCTGCCTTCTCACAGTGGGTGGATGCAGAAAGAGCTGGCGATGTAACAAATTACCACTCCATGTTTACGCAACAAAGCGTCTGCCCTGCAGAATATCTTGCCCTGATGCAAAAAGTAAAAAGCCCATGTCTGGAAATCTGCAGTACAGTGCAAAGCGGCATGGGTCCTTTTCCTCTCGCCAACAAAAACAACAATTACAAGCAACTCAGACGGCCCAGCTATGAAATAGGGCCTTGTTGCTGAGAAAAGCTAGCAATTAGGGGGCATTGTTCAGCAAAGGAAAGCAGCTTTTATTATTTTTTTGGTTAGTTTGTCATGCCCCAAAGGTCTGCATGGTTCAGAATGCAACTTCTTATTGATTTTCACTGCCGCTATATCGAGGTCAAAAGCAGGATAGGAGCGTTAATTTCACCGCTCTGTTGGATTCCATCCCCATTTCCCCCCTCCTGACATCTGGCTTTGCCTGGGAAGCTGGAAAACATCTTTAATATTCTCATGACAGTCAAGACGACATGTGGAAAACATTGTAATACCTTAATCTGCAATGAGAGAGCGAAAGAGAGAGAGAGGCCGGCAGATAGATGCTTGGCTTTCTAATTTGTAGGTTTCAGAAGTTCTTCTGGGTAGCCAGATGGCATACAAGACCAGAGACACTTCGATATACTGTACATCACTCGCTTATTTTTCCACACCTGCCAATAGCTAGTAAGTCAGAACTCCTGCAGGGAATATGCTGTCTAAAGATTTAAAGCGGTAATTCAACCCAAAATGTAAATTCTGTCATTTACGCACCCTCACATTGTTTCAAACCCATTTTTTTCAAATTTGGATTACAAAGGGTGAATATTTGAAGAATGTCCTAGCCATGTCCTAGAATATCCATATGATTGTGGGCTATATTCCAAATCCTCTGAAGCCATACGATGGCTTTTATTTGGGGCGTGGTTATAAACTTTTATTGTATTTTTGTAAATCGCTGCTTGACAGCACTGTTATTTAGTATCTAACAAAGAGGTTGTTTGTCATCTTGGGTGTTCACTGTAGGTCCACGTTTTGGTTAATTTAAACCGTAAACACGAAGTGATTCAGGTTAACTTTATTTCCCAACCCAAGCTCAATAGAAAAATAAAAAAGCGCCTGTGGTGGCATTTCTGCAAAATGATATTACGCTGCTTTTTGCACATTTCGAGACATTTTTAAAGGGATTTTTAAAGGTCCAGTGAGTGGCACTAACAGCACATTTAGTTTTCTCCAAAACAGATGAATGTGCTAATGATTTTAATATGTTGGTTGTTGTAACCGTTTGCAAATTAAATAATATAATTCATATTAATTTAATTAATATGGTGAGTGGCACTAAAAGTTTAATGCTCTACTGAGCTTGAAAATAACCACCTACCACGTTTACTAAATGCTACCTTAAACCTAACCGACAATGTTAACAAAATAAAACTTGAGATAAAACCACATATGCTGAAGAAACATATGGTAACGTATGGTAAGTTACGTATGGTAACCCTCGTTCCCTGGAGGAGGAAACGGAGACATCACGTCGGATGACCGACGAATTGGGATCTCGCTTAGAGAGACCAATCTACTTTGAGTGTAAACTAAACGAGCCAATGCACATTGGCATGTGATTATTGCATCCAGCTGCCGCTGATCACAGCGTGAGTATAAGTAGGCAGCAGATGCAGCGCATATTCAGGTTTTCGCCCAGGAGCCTCTGAAATTGTTTCAGTGGGACCGCCATCCTGCTCTTGAATGTATTCAAGCAGTTCAACACCTACTGAGCACGTTCCTGCGTGAGTTGTGCTGTCTGCTTGACCGAGTCCAACTCCATACCAAGAAAAGAGATCCTCTGCGTCGGGGAGAGTTTGCTCTTTTCCCAGTTGACCCGAAGGCCCAACTGGGTGAGGTGCGAGAGCACCAAGTCCCTGTGTTCGCACAACTGATCCTGAGACTGAGCTAATATGAGCCAGTCGTTGAGGTAGTTGAGAATGCGAATGCCCTGTTCTCTCAGGGGAACAAGGGATGCCTCCGCAACTTACGTGAAGACCCGGGGCGACAGGAACAGCCCGGAGGGCAGGACCTCGTACTGATATGCTCCTCGTCCAGACGCGAACCACAGCTATGGTCTGTGGTGCGGAAGGGTCGACACATAAAGTACTCGTCCTTCAGGTCAAATGCTGCAAACCAATCTCGGGGACGGATGCACCCGAAGATGCGTTCCTGCGTCAACATCTTGAACGGTAACCGGTGAAGGACCCGGTTCAAGACACGCAGGTCCAAGATTGGTCGTAACCCACCGCCTTTCTTGGGTACAATGAAGTAGGGGCTGTAAAACCCCGTCTTCATATCGGCTGGAGGGACCGGCTCTATCGCATCCTTCGCCAGTAGGACTGTGATCTCTGCACCCAAGACAGGGGCATCTGCTGCTTCACTGAAGTAAAGTGGAACTGTAAGGTGAACTGAATCGCATAGCCGACCCTGACGGTTCGAAGAAGCCATCGAGATGGGCTGGGTAGTGCTAGACAGGCTCCCAGACGCCGCACAAGTGGCACCAATGGAACTTCAGGCGTACCCGCAGTGGGGCAGAACGCAGGGACCCAGCCCGGGCATCTCATAGCCAGTCCGAGGCGGGGTCTGAGTGTGTGTAACACTGA
>NW_015505414.1:450078-474267 GCF_001515645.1 Sinocyclocheilus grahami | reverse complement strand
TCAGGGGAACAAGGGATGCCTCCGCAACTTACGTGAAGACCCGGGGCGACAGGAACAGCCCGGAGGGCAGGACCTCGTACTGATATGCTCCTCGTCCAGACGCGAACCACAGCTATGGTCTGTGGTGCGGAAGGGTCGACACATAAAGTACTCGTCCTTCAGGTCAAATGCTGCAAACCAATCTCGGGGACGGATGCACCCGAAGATGCGTTCCTGCGTCAACATCTTGAACGGTAACCGGTGAAGGACCCGGTTCAAGACACGCAGGTCCAAGATTGGTCGTAACCCACCGCCTTTCTTGGGTACAATGAAGTAGGGGCTGTAAAACCCCGTCTTCATATCGGCTGGAGGGACCGGCTCTATCGCATCCTTCGCCAGTAGGACTGTGATCTCTGCACCCAAGACAGGGGCATCTGCTGCTTCACTGAAGTAAAGTGGACGCCCCTGAACTTGTAAGGCGAACTGAATCGTATAGCTGACCCTGACGGTTCGAAGAAGCCATCGAGATGGGCTGGGTAGTGCTAGACAGGCTCCCAGACGCCGCACAAGTGGCACCAATGGAACTTCAGGCGTACCCGCAGTGGGGCAGAACGCAGGGACCCAGCCCGGGCATCTCATAGCCAGTCCGAGGCGGGGTCTGAGTGTGTGTAACACTGATCTGCATTCGAGCAGAGGATGCATGGTCCGTCCTCCCGATCCGCCCACTGCTGCTCATTTGCGAGAGAGGAGGGGGAGTGTGATACGACACTGGATCATCCACAACCCCCCGTCCCCTCTGGGGACCCAGAGATAGTGGAAATTGCTCTTTTGTCAAGTATTTGGGTACCACCGACCGAGAGGTCAGTGGCGGAAAAAAACAAAAGATTCTCTCCCGGCCTTCCTCCGGGGAGGGAGTGGTGCATTCACCATCTCCTGAAGAGCAGGTCCCTCAGCCCCTGGGTTTTCCGTCTCAGGGCCTCCTGCTCTTTCGCTTGCCACCCGGTTTGGCGGGGGCCTGGATGGGTGGAGCGTCTGCCCTGCGACTGGCTCCACGGCACAGCTTTGCTGGAGGCTGCGGGAGCGGTGGCAGGGGGCTGCCCTCAGCAACGGCAGCAGCTGCACGGATGTGCCTGATGGCCTCAGTCTGCTTTTGGGTAGCGGAGAACTGTTGGGCAAAGTTCTCCACTGTGTCGCCGAAAAGGCTGGTCTGGGACGCGGGGGCGTTCAAGAATCGTGTCTTGTCCGTCTCGCGCATGTCAGCCAGACACAGCCAGAAATGGTGCTCCTGGACCACCATAGTGGACATCGCACGACCCAGAGACCGCGCCGCAACCTTCGTCGCTCGTAGCGCGAGGTCCGTCGTGGTGCGGAGTTCTCTGCGAACTTTCAGGTCGGGACCACCCTCGTGCACCCTAGTGCCTTGGCCTGGTGCACATGCAACAACGCCGTAGCGTGTAAGGCAGAGGCATCTTCTCCACAGGCCGTATAAGCATCGCTGGCCAGGCGAGTACCTACAGACCCGGGGGGGGAGGCACGGTTCTCCCTGCCGGGTGGAGGCAGTATTAGGACACAACTGCATCGCAAGCGACCGCTCCAGCGGGGGGACCCTTGTAACCCCCTAACTGCACCACCGTCGAGGGGGTTGAGGGAGAAGGAACAAGCAACACGGTGGAAGTCTCCACTCGACCCATACCCCTACGGCAGCCCGGGAAAGCATAGCCATTATTTCTGGATTCGATTCAGGCATTGCTACATTCCCAGAGGAGAGCAGCGCAGCCGAATCTTCCTCTCCAGAAAGCTCTGGCTCACCCTCCGATGCAGCAATCGACATCTGGTCGCTGGGAGGAGCACCAAAGTATACGGCTGGCACGCTCCTTGTAGAGGGCCTAGCACGTTCCATTGGCAGCTCAACTGGTTGCGGAGTGCAAGAGGAGTGATGGTCCCCCGAGGGTTGGTTCCCTGGAGGGTTTGCCACCACTGTTAGCCTCAGACCTCAGCTACTGCCTGAAGTAGCCCCCACCTGACTGCCACCATGACAAGAACTAGATCGAGGACCACTTTTGGGTCCTGAGTTTGGTTCTTTCAAGGAGGGCTCCTGTATGTAACTCATGCTTCATAAACTCATATCAGCAGCTTGACAGAGTTCATTGAAGTCCATTCGAGTTCGGTAACAGGCCCACGTCTAATTCTTTGCTAAGCAACAACTTCTGTGCAAAAGTGCAGACGTGCAAGACTGGCCTAGAGCGCATCATTAATTCTCATATGGAGGCCAGACACTTGTGGTCTGCTGTAATAAATGTCTTTTTTTCCACAGCCTGTTAAAAATCTACAATTACTCTGATTATGAACATTGTGCAATCCAAACTGCCGCTGTGCAAGTTCATAGAGACAGTAGACGCATTTACAGGTGATTGTTTTTTCATATGTGTGAGCTGCATTTATTCAGGACCACTGAAAACTGAGGCATTGTACTCAAGGCTAAACCATAGTGCCTCTGCGTGATTAACACTGAATTATTATGTCGCCTTGGGTTCAAACAGTTCTCCTTTTGCCAAAACCAAGTATCTTTCACATTAGGAAATCTGGATTTGGAAAAGGGAGTGCTGTCCCACCAGAGGTCATTTACGATTGTTATTTCCCATTCCGTGTTATCCCTTGCTCACATTCAACCTTGAAAGAACACATTTATTACATTAAAATAAATCTCCTGATTTACCCTAATGTTTTCTTTAATATGTGATTAACATCCAGACTAGAATTATTGTAGCATCATATTCGGCTTCAAATAATGCCTGGTTAAATGGGACTAAATATGCAGTCCAACTAAAGTTACAGGTGCTCCATAATGTACCAGATGTTCCGTATATCTCCCAGAAAAAGAGTAAAATGTAAATACCTTGAGATAATGGACACCATTGTTCTCAGGTTTAACACCCCCTAGGTCTCAGTATATCTGTGTATATCAGAAATAAAAGTTATTTTAGACACACTTTATTTTAAGGTCAAATTCTCACTATTAACAATAACTACGAATTTTGCCTCAATATGCACCTAAATTGCTGCTTATTAATAGTTAGTAAGGGGTAGGATTATGGGATCTAAAATATGGTCATGCAGAATAAGGCATTAATATGTGCTTTATAAGTACTATTAAACAGCAATATGCTAGTAATATCAAAGTCCCTTTCAAAGAAAGTCTGTTCATTCGGTGGCCATATTTGCAACGCCTCATCCAAGACATTGTGCCCGGTTGCATAAAGCACCTTAAGTGTAATTTTCCCTTAAGATCGCCCTTAAGTTTCCCTTACACTTAAGGGCGTTGCATAAAATATCCCTTAAGTGTTACTTAAGGGTTTCTTTAGGTGAAACCTTTTAAGTATCCCTTAAAACCCATTAAGTGTTGCATAAAGCCCCTTAACTGTCCTTTTCCTAAGTATAACATAAGGGTTGGAAAATGTCACCTTAAGTGCTACACAAAAGTCTTCTACAAGACATGACCGGCCGCTTTATGTGTTAAACAGATTTTAATTTACGCATTTATTCACATATAAGCATTGATCAAATTACATACAGCACATAATTAGCTCAAACATGAGTGCGTCACACTCCAGAGCATTATTCTGTATTTTCCTACATATTACCTGGAGATGATTTGAAAAACATACATAAACCATATATTGTTGCAATCGTGTGTTTATTGTGTTTATGTTTCTGCTTTTTATTAAGTTTATAAGATAGGCTACTTCTATGAATCCGGTTTGGACTTTCAGCACGAGAGTGCCCTCCGGCTTCGAGTATGAATGAAACACACACTGCACTAGAGTTTAATAGAGAATAAAACCTAATGCATAGACTATCTTGTCTCTTTGCATATAAATATATATTTATTGACACTAGTACTTGAAAACCTTGACATGGACAGAAATGATGAGAGATCTTTATTTGTTGTCCAAAGATGAATAAAAGTTTTATGGGTTTGAAATGACACGAGGGTGAGTAAATGATTTTTCTGAATTTTCAGTTTTGAGTGAATTATCAATTTTAGTTTCTGTCTCGTCTTGTCCTTCTCTTTCATATTTGGTTTTCTTTCTTGTTTTCCTTATCCATGTTATATTGTTTTCTGTGAAAACATACACCGCTATCTCAGACCCGGATTAACAGAGTGTAGTGCCCTAGGGTGACCACATTTGAAGAATGTGGTCCAAGAATAGGCCTACATAAAGTTAAACAAGACCTTTTCTTGTCATGTAATGTTTACTTTGTTTGCCATGGGCCACAAAAGGCATTTTCTCCGACATGCTGTGACTGACAATAGAACTATAAAATGCAACAATTACGAAATGAAACAATTTTATTCATGCGCTGTAATCCAAATCTTCAGAATCCATACGACTGCGAGGAACAGACCCAAATCCAAGTCTTTATTTGGCGATCTTCATCTCCATCCCAAGCAGTGAGTCCAGTGACCGTAAGCAGCAAAGCCCGCGCTGACTGACACGCTCTTTACAAATGCAAATGTTGCCGCTTCAAACGACAGGTTATATGGCAGAAAAATTGAACGCTCATTGACTCTCGCATTCACGGAGTGGATCGGGAAAATAATCAGTATATTTTCAGTGATTAACAACATAAATTCTGCTCTGCACCTCACAAACCTTCTGTATTCCACCAGAGAAGACTGCGACTGCAACGCATCGTCATTTGAAGAGCCCGGTCTCATGAAAATGCGTATAAATAGTACGCCAAATAAAAAATTGACTTTGGCGAGCATATGATACGCATGTGTTTGGCGTGCATATAATACGCAGTTTTCGCGTGCATATGATACGAAATTTGTTGGCGTGCATATGATATGCAGTTTTTGCATACATATGATACGCATCTACCCCACAACCCTAAACCTACCCATCGTGTAGCATATACACGCCAAAGTCAATTTTAGCGTATCAATTTTTATTTTTTATTTGGTGTACTATTTATACGCACTTTCATGAGATCGGGTTGCATTTGAATTACTTTTGGTACTGCTTTTGACATTTTTGCAATAAATAAATTATTGTAATTACATTTATCTGTCTGTCATGTTTTTCTTATACTGTACAGAAATAGTTATGTTTAGGTTTAGTGGTAGGAGTGGGATTAGCGACTATAATATAGCAATATGCTATTGTTACTAAAATGGTTATTTTCCTGCATATTTCGGTCAATTGCGTTTTATATCCGTTTATATTTGCTATAAAATGGGTAGGCTTAGGTTTGGAGGTAGGTTAAGAGGTCCAAAAAGCTAAATCGCTTAATAAAATTATAAAAATGCATCGATACGAATATCTTAATGATGAAGTAAAAGATACTTAAATATTTTAATATTTTTTTGCTAAAAATACGTAGCGATTTGTACATTTTAAACGTTGAAATATGTCTAAATTGTACGTTTTAGCATCAATAAAAACATAAAAAAATTTGCATTTTGTGCTTGTAAATGTTATGTATTAACACCTACGCATAAACATGAGACCAGGCTGGACCTGACCCAATCGCAATTCTTTATATATGCATACAATTTATATTCTCTCTGTATATATTGTATCATTAACTGTTCATTTTGTATCTGCATCTCTTCCAGCAAAATAATATATATACAAAACATGAAAAATATTTTACAGGTCTAGTCATTATCTCAATCACTTGGTGCCCCCTTATTGGCTGGTGCCCCAGGGCACTTGCCCAATCCCGTCTATGGATAATCCGGCCCTGCGCTATCTGCATTAACAAATAACGTGACCATGGCAACAGTCGATTTTTTAACAGCAAAACCTGGGTCGCTGTCGTGAAACACTTAACGGTTTTCCTTTGCTAAGGGAAGTGTTTAAGGGATTATATGCAACACCCTTAAATCATTCCTTTAGGTAAGGGGAAATCATGCCTTAAGTCTCATACTCAAGGGAAGGTGCTTTATGCAACCGGGCACTGAAATCTCAAAAACCCTATGCCTATGAACTCACAAATAAATGACATATTCAGCAACAAAATCTGAAATGAACTGCACCATGAATGTTGTTTCTTATGCTCAAATAACATTTAAAAAGCTTAAATAATATTAATTTTTCAGGCTAGACTAGCCAATGCTGATGCGCATTCAAAACGCGCTTATGACTGCGCGTATTAGCTGGTCTAGCCAAAGCCACTAGAAGGCAAGCCTGTAACCATTAGCCGAAAAAGCGTAACGACTAAAGCTAACACTTCCGGTCTGGCAGTACGTGGGAAAGGAGACGAGAGGCTGTTTTGCTTGAATGGATGTCAATGGAGGAGAGGCTTCACAACGCTGAATAAACAGCTTTTTAGAGTAAATTTAATGAATCGACAGCCTATCTGCTAATCTTCAACATGTTTTACGCTAAACAATACTTTTGGATTGAACTATTTTTAGAGTTAACCACGAAAAAATGCTGTTTTATAAGAGAAGTCACTTCACAGACATTTACATTACTTTTTGCGACAGGTGTGATTCAGCTTACGGCACTTCTCATTCATTTCTATGGTATACATAAGGCGACTGAGTGTCGCACAACTCTGACTGAAGTTCAGTGACGTCAAGGTTTTAATGTGATTAGCTATTAAGGGACACGTGATCCAAGTTAGCCGTTACGCTTTCTCCAATAGTAAGTAATACAGACCCTCTCATCTCCCAATAGTAATCTCTGGTCTAGTCTCAGGTTTCTATGGGAACCGGAGCTTCTAACGGCCGCTGCAGTGATGCAATGACTTTACCAATCTGCGAATGGCTTTTTCATTTAGAAGGCGAGACTATTCCGCCACTATTCCGGTTGCAGTTTCTAATGTTTCTCTCATTCATAAATGAACCGTCTTTGTATTTCTGTAGTCTTTGGTAATATGCAAGCTAGTTAATATTGAGAACTGGTCCTTAAAATAAAATGTTACCGGGGTCAAAAATTATCCTTGTTAATGTTCCTCATTGTCTTTGTGCTAAATAGCTTATCCCTGTCTTTTTTACTAACATCACAGACCTTTACCAATATATTTTACAGCTTCTTAACCTGCCTTCATATGGTTGTCTATATTCTGGGCATGTTTGGAAATTTCATTTCTTGTTATTAAAGGATTTTTGGAATTTTGTGAATTTTTTAAAAGCATAAAACATTCATGCTTCAAGCTGACACTGATAGGTTCCAGGGTACTTCTTTATATTTCTTTAGATCTAGTTTAAATACAGGTGGGATGTGCTCTGAGTAAACACATTTCACTTTATCACTTGTGGTCTGGTCTTATTTACCCTTCTCTACTTGCCATGTTTATCAAGTGCTCAAATTGTTTTGGGTGAGTGTTAAAGCAGCACTCTGTTTGCTTGTATTATCTATATTTGAGAAGGTAATAGATATTCAGCCCTTTTCACTCTCAGGTGTATACAAGCGAAAGCAAACAGATGGATACAGCTGTTTATTACAGCACACTGCCATGACTTGATCCCCAGGCAATTTAACAAGTGAAGGCAAGGCCAAGCCTATTATAGAAAACGCAGAATTACATTGACATAACAAACTGATGTGTAAATTTCATTTATTTTCTCCCGCTTGCCATTGTTCTCCCTGTCTTTTTGTGTTTTACACATGTCCTCTTTTTCTCTCTCAATTTCTTCTCCAGTTTGCCTGTATTGTTTCAAGCATTTGCAATCAAACCCAAGACTACATTATTCATCTCTGCAGGCCTGAGTGTGTTGTCAGTGTGTTGGATGTAGGAGAAATGGACAGGAATAAAGATCTGAGCAACTTTGACAATGGCCAAATTGCTAGGCGACTGGGTATGAGTATCTCTGAAGTGGCAAGGCTTGTGTGTTGCTCCTGGTCAGAAGTGGTGAGCATTTACTAACAGTGGTCTGAGAAGGGACAAACCACAAACCACCAGGGTGTTGGGCACTCAAGGCTTATCAATACACAAGGGCAACGAAGGCTATCCCATCTGTTCTGAAACAACAGAAGGTCTACTGTAGGCCGTGGAATATCTAGCAGTGATGAAATTTCACAAACTGATTTATTGCGAAGATGACATTCTATCACAGTATGAATTTAGAATTCACTTAGCTCTTCAGAATGAGCCATTTTTTCCACAAATGTTTGTAAATGCAGACTGCATGGCTAGGTGTTTGATTTTATACACCTGTGGCAATGGGTCTGATTGAAACACTTGAATTCAATAATTATATCATAACTCTCTGAAGATTTTAGCATGGTAGTGTATATGACAGTGTTAATGTATTTGGTCTTGGCGGAATAGATCTGCTACGCTGCTGCTACTGAATTGCTGCTGAAACACGCTGCTAAGGTGCAGTGAGTATTTAAGACGTACAGCTCATTGGCCGAGTATTCATCATGAACCATATATATATATATATATATATATATATATATATATATATTTCTACTCTCACACACACTTACATTCTTGTTTCACATACATATGTTTCTGCTTGCATATATATATATATATATATATATATATACACGCTTTTACTTTTCAACACATACATATTCTGACTTCCACGCACATATTTACGCTTCCACATACATGTATTCTTTATTCTTACATACCTACATTCTAACTCATATGTGGCGTTCTGTCCATATAAGCTGTGAATGCTCTGCATACCCAGGCTATTTGAGAGAATAAGTTCACGGGATAATTCATATAAACATGATTTTAAATTGATCCCTTGTAAGAGTTAGGAATAAGTACGTGAAATTCTTTTTTTAGCCAAATGGTAGTAATTTTCTGTAAATCTACATCAGTTAGGTTCTACATCACCGGGCGAGCGGATTTTCCGCAGCCTTCTCATCTCCACTCTGCTGCTATGACTCGTCAGGATTACAGCACGTTCTCAGTGATTTGCTGGTCTGTGGCAGATTTAATTTGCGAGGTAAACTGTTCGCAAAGTGCTCGCCCAAGCGGAAAAATGCTCTGTTGCTGCCATATCTCGATTGCCGAAAATTACACTGTGTTTGATGCAAAACCACCTCGACTAAATCAAGAGAGAAAAAAAAAATAAAAATACTAACTGTATTTTGATTTTCTCAAGCAAAGCAAATTTTAAAAGTCCATTGAACAGCTTACGTTTTTGGTCATAGACAACGTTGTCAGGGATCTGGAAGGAGGACCCAATTGCAGTGTGAGTAACAAGGGTTTGACAAAACGGATCAATACAAAAAGGTTGTGAGGTGCACAGGTGATACCACAACAGGAACACAGTAAACAGAGATAGCTAGGGAAGGCCACTGGAAAAGCCTCAGACATCAACTGGCAGAATACTATAGCAACAGAGAAGGCGGCGGCAAGACCAGGCCGGTGGAGAGACCAGAGCAAGGCACCAGAGAGCGGAGCTCCGATACTTATTGACCATAAACTCTGAAGCACCCCAGATGCCAGGCAAGTGAAATCAGTGGACAGGAACAGGTCAGGACAGGAACTAACACCACAAGACAAGACAAAACATTGCTCCACAGGAACAAAAATTACTCCAATACAGGTAAGAGAATAAACAAAACAAAAAGGACTAATAAAAAAAGGTTAAACTAATTATTCAATTAACCAACACAAATAACTTAAATATCAAACAAAAGATGCAAACAAAAGATCAGGACAGAGAACTAAATGAATACTAAAATAAAAGCAAAAAGACAAAAACAGACCAAATCCAAAAACAAGGAGCAAGACAAGAACATAGAATTACAAGAGACAAGACTAGGGCAAGACTAGAGCACAAGATCAAGGAGACAGGAAAACATCCTCAGCCACATCCACAGACAGATACAAACACAGTGAGGGAAAGAATGACCATGGACCAGCCAAGACAGTAGGGCAAGGGGCACTATAAATAGGGAGGAAAACACGAGGAACAGGTGAGCACAATTAGACCAACAAGGCTAAAAAGAGGGTGTGGTAAAGAGGAAATAAGGAGGAGAGGCTAGAGAAGCACATGGCTGAGAAAAACAAACTAGGCCATGTGCTGACACAGGACAACAGACACAAGAAACAAAATACAAGACAAATGGAGTGTCAGGGCAGAACCCTGACAAATGTATATTGAAGATACGTTATTGTCAACATTATTGCCAATGCCTAAGCGGTAAATAATAATAAAAAAATGTTTATAAAAACGTGGGCTATATAAAATTTTAATAATAACAAACATTGTTTTGCGTACGCTCATGTCGCTTAGTAGGAGTTTTAACTCCTATTCACAGTGAATAAAAAATATTTTAGCTGATGCAGAGAGACATATAGATTGGGGGAATCTCCCCACCCTCTGATTACTTATCATAACATAACAACGTGTAAACCTTATGGTCGCCGTGATTTTGCCAAGTAAGACATGTTCCTGGATCAACATCTTTTGTTGACCTTGATCAACATTAATGTCCAAAAATATAGACTAAACCCAATCCCTACCCCTAAACCTACCCATACCCATAATTTATTCCTATATTCTGTGTGAAATGATAGCTGATTAACAAGGGTGTAGAAGCACCTAACCCTGATCGTAAGCCTAAAACAGATATTTCCTAAAAAGTTATCCCTCAATTCTGATTGGTTCATTGAAATGTTGTTCCAGGATCAACAAGGATGTTGATCCAGGAACATGTTGTACTTGGTGAAATCATAGTCACCAAACCTTATTTGGCAGTTTTTACTTGGAAAACCAGCTCTATTTTTCTTGCCTTCAAATAACAATGGATAAACCTGAAATGATAGAAGAAGGATAGAAGAAGGATTGGAGATGAATTTCATTTACAAATAAGGTAGGAAATGTGCATACTTTTAAATCGACACCTGCCATGGGGTTTGTCATCAGATTTGTCATCTGTGATCCCTTTTGAGTGTCCTAAAAACTGATGGGGGGGGGGGTCTAATCACTCAGCATACCCGGTTAAAAAAGTCCCCGCTCGCCACTGATATATATATATATATATATATAGTCACGTTCATGTCTCAACTTTTTTTTTTTTGGCATCTATTACTTCCTCTTTAAGCAGGAAGTCACTCTCGAACCAGGAAATACATGCAATACTTGCTCATCTCATCCTAACACAACTATACAATTAAGACAGTAAAATGTGTTTATATGTTATTTAATTAATATAATAATTGATTGATAACAGTTTTTTAAATAGACTAATCATATATTTTATTGTGTTAATTGTTTAGATTTTTATAATCCATTGTCTTCTTGTCGATCCACCAGTTCTACTCTGTGTGTTTGCTGCGTAAAAACATTGGTTGATTGTCACATTGGTCTGAACAAAAACAGCATACAGGGTTATTGAAACTGCACATTCATTCTCTGCCAAAAGGTTGTGCTTTCGGAATGGCAGAAATACAGCGGTTTCCCCGGTATTGGCTGTATACAAAGCAGCGCAGCACCTGACCTTGAAACATGCAGCGATCATATTTAATCAAAAAAATCACAGCCTTTTGAAGTTTAATCGTCACATTAATCTATATCGCAATTCTGTCTTTTCGTCCCCAAATTTAAGACCTCTTGAAATCATAATTAATAATTTATTATACCTTTTAAGACTTTATGACTATACAGTTTATGGACTTAAATTTGATACAACTAAATTTAAGAATTTTTAAGCCTTTTTAAGGACCCGTGGGAACCCTGAAATAAGTGTATCTGGCAACACGGTGGAGGCTGCTCCCGTGCCTTCAATCACAACTAGCTCAAGGGACAAGGACAAAGATATAACCTTTTCAAAATGATATTTTTTTATGATATTTTTTATTTATTTATATAAAAAAAAGAAAACAGCTTGCCGCCTCATCGACCTCAGGACCTGTCCTGATTGCACCTAACCTGTCTTCCGTTTCCATCATAAATCTTCCGTTTCCACTATGCTCTCTCTCACACATAGGCTACATTCTTATCTTACGTACACATAGCCAATTTTCTTTAGACATACATGCATTTTCTTCTTACATACATTTATTTTGTGTAGTATTAAATGTAGCCTATACTTTTAATATATTTGTTCAAGAGCAAAACGTATAAATGTCTGTGTAAAATAAATGAATATAATAGGAAAATGTATGAATGTGTGCGTTAAAATTGTCAGAATTGGACTGTCTCTGTGTTTTGCTCCCCATGTACTCCCCGTGACCCAGTTTCTCCCTCATGTGCCCTTATTTTGCCGTTCCTGTTCCTGTCCTCATTGTCTCTTAATTAGTCATTCTGTTCACGAGGCAGACAGACTGCTGCTCGTTTAGTCATGTATTTAAGTTCCTGTCTGTGCGTTCCTCCTTTGTCGGGTCTACCAGTTGTGTACAGTTGTGTCTTCCTTCCCTTCCAAGTGTGGATTTACCCTGTGTGTTGGATTCAGTAAATGACAGTTTTGTTTATCCACGGCTCCTTCATTCCTTCTGGCAGTGTATCGTGACAGAAGACACAACCCAAAACAGTTTTTTTTATGTGTCTCCCCTCCGATTTTTTTCCATTTTCCATTCAGTGTTTTTGTTTCCGTAGTGTTTCCTTCCCCATGGATTACCTCGCTGTCAAGTTTACCTCCCTCTCCCGCAAGGACCTTTCCCTCTTGGAGTATGCTGTGGAGTTCAGCCAGCTCGCCGTTTTAATGGCGTTCGACAACGCTGCAGTGCTGAACTCCCTGTTCTTGATCGGGGCCAACTACTACCGCCCCGTCAACCTGGAGAGCGTCTTCCCCCGATCCAGAACAAAGCCAGACCCAGATCCCAGCCCACCATCAACCCGCTGCAGGGCGCTTAAGCCCGAGTCCACCGCTGAAGGAGAGCCAGAGCCTGCGGTGACCGACGAGCCATCACCAGAGAGAGCGACAGTGCTGAGGATCGCCCCGGAGCCCGAGCCTGTGACGTCAGACCAGGTGCAAGAGTTGGCTACAGAGCTCGCCACGGGGGAGAGCACCATGGACAGTGAGAGCATGGAGAGGAGCTCCGCCGCCTGCACCATGGCTGAGGTTGAGCTGTCTATGGATCTGGGTAAAGGAAGAGTGGAAAGAGACTTAATTGATTTGTTTACCGACCTTCCCCCTTTCCTCCCTCCTCCGTCGGTGACCTCTGTCCCTCCCGTTCCTGTTCCCAAGTTAAGCCTGGAGAGCCCGGAGGCTCACAAATGCCCGACCACCCACCCACTCCTGTCTCCTCCACCGCTGTCATCTGGAAGCCCCTCTGCTCGCCCTCAGCCCACCATCAGTACAGTGCGAGCTCTGCGGGTCTGCCATCCTCCATCGTCCCAGTGGCTGCAAAATTCCTGGCCTCTGCCTCCAGCCTCTAAGCCCCGGACTCCGCCTCGGCCCGTCGACTCAGCGGCTCCACCATGGCTCCTAGCTCCCTCCTCTTCTAATGGCCCATCAGTCCACTGGCTCCACCGGGCTCCCTCGTTGTTCCAGCTCCGCTTGTTCTGTCGTCGATCATCTGTCGCCTCGGGACTCCCCTCCTCTTACTGTGTCTCATCCATCCGGCTCTGTCAGGCTCCTCCATCCCTTCGGCTCCTCCTCAGTCCTCTGTCGCTCCGGTCCACAGCGGCCTTCTGGATCCCCGCCTCCGCCTTGGTCGCCGGAGCCATCTGCTCCGCCTTGGTCCTCCGTATCCTCCCCGTTGCCCTGGCTCATTGGCTCTCCGTCCCCGCCTCTGGCTCCTCCACTACCTGCTCTGCCGCAGTCGGTTGGCCCCCTGGAGTTGTCAGCCCTTCCTCCTCCATTGCTCCTCCCTCCATCGGCTCCACCGTGGGTCGCCATTATGGCTGTGGCCTGGGTCCCACCTGGCGCCGCATGCTCCAAGTCCCTCCTGTCATCTTCCTGGCTGATCCTTCCTCCGTCTGATCCGCCCTGGCTCCTCCTGTTTCCTCCTTGGCTCTTCCCTCCATCGTCACCTCCCTGGACTCTGTCTGCCGGTCCCCTCTCGGGTGTCTGTCCTCCTCCTGAGCCTCCTCCCAGTTCTCACCGTTCCTGTCCTTGTTGTCTCTTAAATAGTCATTCTGGTCATCTGTGTTCCTCCCAATTGCCTCGTTAGTCATGTATTTAAGTTCCTTTCTGTGCATTCCTCCTTTGTCGGGTCTACCAGTTGTGTACGTGTGTCTTCCTTTCCTTCCAAGTGTGGATTTACCCTGTGTGTTGGATTCAATAAATGACAGTTTCATTTATCCATGGCCCCTTCGTTCCTTCCGGCAGCGTATCGTGACAAAAATAGCCTATGTAACTGAAAGCAAATATTTATGAATGTGTGTGCTGTATGGCCCTTTGTAGTGCTCAGCACTTTTTCACATGAAAAACTGCTATAATTAATTTGAACACTGTCATTGATTTTGCACACTTTATGATCTAATAAGTGTGTACGTGCAATTTATAAATAAGGCCCCTGAATTCAGTAATTAAGAGGTGTGCCCCAATCCTTTTGTATGAATATATATGACGTGATTTTCTTGTTGTATTATATGTTATACCACATTCATCTCTTAAAAGGTGTAACCATGAATAGATACTGTAAGATTACCTATTAGGATGTATTATACATTTATGAAAAATAGAATTCATTAGAATGTGTATTATAATGCATTGTATACACAGGCATAAAATAAACATGTTAGGCTACCTAAGCACATCCTAATGAAATATGTACAGTGTTTTGTTGTAATAAAATAATAATTTGCAATCTTCAATTTGTGAAAAATATAACATTTTGAGTGGTGTAAACATGCAACGTTCGTTTTCAACACTGCTAAATTCTGTGTGATAAAAGTTTAACCACGAGTGGTAAGACAACTACTTTGCTGAAATGTCTCATCAATGTCTGTGGTAAAGTTCCTAATGATGATTTAGTGTGGTCCTGACACTGGGGTTCAGGAAACAGATCATTAGACTTAAAAACATCTGGATTGAGGTGTTGAGTGTCAGTAGGAGTGGAGACGAGAGAGACTGATGCACTATGATGAATATCAGATGGGCTGAAGAAGACAAGTAATCCATCACAAGTGCATGGATGATGAAGTATTGAACCCATTGTTTCCACAAATGCCACCCTGCATTGGAGGTCGTGCCCAAGAAAGAAGTCGGGGTCCAGACGACTTAGCCATTCACTGGTCGTATCATACGCAGATTCCTTTTCCCCAAAACATTTGGACAGGTACCTGCTAAATGTCTGCCTGTGAACAGTAAAGAGTTGTTGTTTTATCAGCAGCAGTCTGTATAAATTTTTGGTGCCAGTGTTCCCACAATGCCACATAACTAGTTACCTAAAACTTCTCCAGTCAACTGGAAAGAGTAAGACCCTATGGTCAACCAGCTTCATCATCTGGGGAACAGCACATCTATACCAACACACACTCAACCTTTGAGTATTTCACAATTTAGCTAATTTGTGGTGGATTTGTGTGAACTTGTACCTTCTCATTCATTCATTGACTAGTTCGTACAACTGACCAGTTGACTACTTTAAGCGCTTACCACAATAGATGCTGTTCCAAAGCAGTAGTAAAAGCCAAAGTTGATAGTGCCAAAGGAAACTTCCTAAGAGGAAGAATGTGATTTTCCCCCCCAAACCAGTTAAGCACAAATGCAGCCTCGCAAAAAAATGACCTGGGCTTTAACTGGTTGATAGAAATGATGTTCTATAAACATATCCTACTGCAAATAGTTTTGTCAATGCTATGCCATCAATGTTCAGGGCTAACCTGCACAATATATCTTCAGAGCAGCTGTCCAGAGCCTCCAGGCAGGTCCAGGGTGTATGCGACTGGTCACTCACACAGGATCCAGAATGTAGAGAGGCCTTCATCTGCTGGCATTCCTGGTCTTCCCTGTCACAGTCACAGAACACCAGTTTCTCAGCCACATTGTGAGGAAGAGCCGAGTAGAACTGCCTAAGTCCCTCTCTGCACTGGCTGGGGTTGCATTGGTAAGCGTTGCACTCCTGGACAAATGGCACCATCCAGCTGTTGCAGGCTTTCTCCCCAAGACAAGCTACTATCTCTTCAAGACAGGATCGGTTGGTGTGATGTACTGGATTGAGGGTATGAGAGTGTATAATGAGGGAATCACAGCATGCATGCAATTATGAGTTTATAAAAGGTGCTCAAACAGACTAAGGACTTACCATGTCCAGTGGCGGCTTGTGGACGTTAAAATAGAGGAGGCACACTTAATTGTAGCTTTTTATTATTATTCATTTATTTATGCTTAACTGCTTAATAAAAGCGTTCTTTTGGTCATGTTTATGTACGGAAATTACATTAAAGCCTACTTATAAAACAAGACAATAAATGTAAAATTTCAATCACCTATTACTTGAAGAAAAATCCATTAGCCACTCGGTATTGGTAAATAATTCTGTTCTAAAACAGCACGTTTGACCTTAATTTTTAGTTTTTAGCTGCTGCTCGAAATGGAGATTTGTAAATGTGTTGGTGATCAAATCTTACAACGTAATTGACGTCGCCACGGTGATTGGTTGATAAACCAATTCTCTATCCACATTCACGGGGAATAACAGCGGTAAAACACAGGGGATTCAGACTTTAGTAATATGTTATGGTTGGCAACGATGAAGTTACAATAAAGAAATACACATTCTGAAGACATTAAGTTAATAACTTGAGATTTTATTAACATTAAATTGTAAGCTACTTCTTCCATTTTTTCCACGTCAAAATTTTGTGTAGGATGTGCCTCCCTTGCCTTCCCTGACAAGCCACCACTGACCATGTCCTTTGTGATCTCTGGCTTGCCATTCTGCCTCAGGTTGCTGTTTTTTTTTTTAGCTGGGAAACAATATGGGAATAGTTTACTGAGAATTCTGTTGGCATTTACTCTGCCTCACGTCATTGCAAACCTGTAAATAAGTTCTTATTTACTGATCATCTTTTGGTAACACTTTATTGTAGGGTCTCTTAACTAGTTGTTTATTAGCATGCATATTACTAGAATATCAGCCATTTATTAGTACTTATAAAGCACATATTAATGCCTTATTCAACATGACTATTGCGCTTAAATCCAATTACTGCCAACACATTGATGAGACATTTCACAAGGTAGAAGAGACAGGTATTGCTGACAGCATTTTCTTTGTTGAATATCTTTGTCAAAATTAAGATAACCCAGCTCAGTTGAAATGGCAGCATGGTGGATTTAAAGTGGGAAAAATCATGTATAGTGGGGCTGTTTTATGTACGTTTGTCTGTGTATATAGAAATCATTTGCTATAAATGATTCATTATTCTTATATTACACTCCACGTGTCACCCAAAACCTTGAAATCAGTGTGCCGACCGCCCCCACTCACACTCTTTTGTGACAAATTGAAAAGTTGCCCTCACCTTGAAAGGTTTAAATTTTTAATGCCTTGACAGAATCAGCTCATATGGATCAAGAGGGCAAACATTCAATTTGTACATTTTTTTTGTGAGAGCAGTTTACCCAGTGCGACCAGCCAACCCCTGGTCCTATCCCATTAAACAGAAAACAACTGGTTGTAAGTTTAAATAAGAATTCTGTACCTTTAAAATGACAGATATTTCTGAGAACAGCCTGTTTGCTTCTGCAGACGTGTGGAGAAACACAAGCATCCATGTGCGAAATGCAGTCTGTAGTTCTCGATGTGTCAATGCAAACTAGCTGGTACAGCAAATGAGACACTGGAATGGAAAATAACATTCATAATTGGCTCGTCCTGAGATCAGCTTAATGCAGTGAGAAATGGCAATCTACCTGTTCAGCGTGGACGCACACAATATTTACTACAGTCTCACGCTTTTCAAAGCCATTAGGCTCCAAAAGTTTTGTAAAAATGTTTTCTTTGAAAATATTCTTTCCTATTTTTTTTTCCATTAGCATAACAAACTGAGTGAAAACCTGACAAGAATATATGCAATGTTTCCCATTTTTGCTTTAATTAAAGCAACACTTGAGCAGGTAGGAGAAAACCTCGTGATCCATATTATCCATTACGATTATGAGAATGTTTTAAAGAGCATCTTTAGCTTTGATGGAAGAAAGATAATCTGTCATTTGTACAAAGGAATTGAAGTCAGTGTCACAAATTTTACATAATAGCCCCCCCCCCCCTTTATTTATATTACACTTTATTTTTTATTTTCAAAAGTAAATTGTATTGCACTTGTTATCGCACTTACACTTAAGTAAGAACAGATCAATTTGATTCCACTTTATGTTAGACCCTGTTTCACTCCAAGAGCAATATAGAAACGGCTGGCAAATGTTCAGGCATACACACACACACACACACACACACACACACACACACGAGAAATCAATTTCAATAACTCCATCTGGAATAACTTCCAAGATCAATGAAGCACTGAACTGCTAAAAGCTCACTAATCCTTAAAATAGATCCTCTACTCACCCATGAGAAATGCTGCTTTCATGGCCTTCATGATGGTGGAGTATCGGTGTTAAGCACCTGTGCGAGTGAACAGCTCCGCTTCACCGTGCTCTATTCACCCCAGCGTGACGTCACGGTGCTAATGAATAATCCCTCAGGTGCATCGCTCTCTGTGTTGAATGTCACTCACCTGCACGGCTCACTGTCACACCATGTAATCGGGGCCAGTTCTCCAGTCAGTTCATATCCTAGCCATCTGTAACTGTGTCTTAAAGAAATGTTGAAATGTTTTATAATATATAAAATAAATCTTTAACTATTACTGTATAGTTAAAACTAAACATTTATCACTAACCTTAGTGTCAGCCTCAGACAAGCATAGTAGGTCAAAAGTCCTGACACCTAACTTTATGTGTAATCAAACTGTGCCTTACAACTGAGTTACAAAGTAGATATCACTGAATTATTTGCAATAATGGCATGAGAAAATGCATGAAAACCCTGAAAAGACCAGCTCAGAGCATCTATGCTGGTTCAGAATACTTTATGCATGTTAGTGCTAGTTTAGTGCTGGCAAAACAATTAGCAAAAAGCAATAACTTGTGTTGCTTTTGTTTATTTATATTTCGATTGCACCTACATAGACAAAAGTAATTCACTTTTTTTCTGTGTAAACATGGTTTAAAAGTAAGCATGTATGAAAATCATTTACATATTTGCTAACTAAAGCAATTGACATAAATGACGAGTGGCTTCGTAGTGTATTTTTTTAAAGGAAAATTGGAATCCATATATACAAACATAATTTCAAACACATTCAGTGTATTTATGTATAAATGTCATAAGTAGCAGCAAGTACACATTTTTAATAAATAAACAAGACCTCAAAGCAAGCACCTGAGAGATAACAACATCATAAGTAGTTCTATGCCCTGCTGTTCACCTGTTTGTGCTTGTACCACACTTGAACAAAGATGCTTATTGTGCCATTGTTCTGTTTTATGACTCTGTAATCATTTGACTAATAATAGTCATGACAGCCAGTGCTCCCAAGCAAACACTCAGAGCAAATAATTACTGCTGGACCGTGCAAAACGTCAAAACAACTCCTTTAGAAATAAATGCAAACACCACACAACACAATGAGAAAAAAAAAAAAAAAAAAATATATATATATATATATATAATATCAATTTTGTACTTGAAGCAGTTTATGCATGCATTGTGTAAAGTGTGACCTGTTCTCTGTGTTATCTCTGCACTGCTAGGGGATGAATTCCAAAAATACTGTTTGATTTCAAACAGGCTCCCTGAATACATCTGCCACTGGCCATTCAAACAAATAGTACCATCCATTCACATGACTGATGAGCCAGTATCACTGTGTTCAGCTGGTTATAGGATGCTCAAACATACAGAGCAGCGGTGCTGCAGTCTTTAGACTTTTCAGATAACTCACAAATTACTTATAGTTGTCTCTACATAAGATTTGATAGGAGAAAGTATTTTAACACTGGAAAAATTACACACGTCACCTTTAAAAATTGTTTCTTTTTTTGTGCTTCTCTTCTATCGTCAATGGCTTTCAATCTTGAGTTGAGGAATGCAGTCTCACATCAAAGATGTGATTCAGAGACATGCCATTATTTTCATGCACATCATCTCTGCGGATTGTGGGGTACATCACCTGTTGCGGTGAGCAGAAAATAACCCTTGCTTCAGAGGGTAAAAATTTCAATTCCACTGAAGGTTCATGTGCTCTTACGCGAGACACAATGTCATTTTCAAAACGTGAGGGTAATTCTCTGGGGCTAATAGGTCTATTCAATCCTTCCATCCGTTAGTCTCGCAGGTCAAAACATACAGCGCGTCTGTGTTATTCTAATCGGCGGTGGTGACTGGTGGCACCCAGTAGGATTAACCCAGCAAACCCTTCTCATGATGGAGCTACACAGCCTGGTCAGATATCCTGGAGATGTTGTCAAAATTGTTTACTTGGGTAGACAGAGATTTGCGGCTATCTGTGCTGGTTCTCGCTCTGACTCTCTCCTTGTGTGTCACATCTCTACCGGAGCAATGACAGATGAACGCTGCTTTGAACTCCTCTCGAAATTTACCTGCAAGGAAAAATATTCAGGATTTGATTTAAAGCATCAAATTAACCTTAAGCATTTTAATAATCCATTGAAATCCACATTTTCCACAGATAAGTGAGCACATGCTGTGGATTACACCGGCTCATCCATCATTCCCAAATGAACATCAGTAAGAGCACATACACTTGCTTCAGTGTAAACGACTGTTAATAATTTAACATTCTTTTATTTACATTCACAACTGTGAGCACTGACAGGTTTACATGGCCCATGGGCATGCTTATATAAGCCAGAACAAATAACGGACCGATAATGGGCAGTCTTTATACTTCAAACATCATCTTTCAGAAAGAGCAACCTGGAAATGTGAATACATCACCCATTTTAAAATGACAGTTTTTTCTAAACTCTCAGAAGAAAAATGACAAAAACTGTTCCTCTAACAGTCCAACAGCCTGTCACTGGTGCAGTACGACAAAAAATTCTGATAATAATAATCAAAATAAAAAAATTAATAAAAAATCAACAAATCTTTCAAAGCTCTCCCGTGTGACTGGTGGGATTAAATCTATTAATTCATCTTCAGTGGGTGCACTAAATCATCCATGCTGCTCTAAATGATGTCTAAAGCGCCCTTGACCAGGTAATGATGTAATCAGTATCATCAAACCTGTACCATGGTGCACAAAGAGAATATTGCAATGCTAATGAAGAGATAATTAGCTTGCTCGTTTGGAATGAAAAGGTGCAGGATGTTTCTGGAGGGCAAATGGCATTTCAAAGCTTTGAAGTTTTCTGTGTGTTTGCAGGCAGTGTAGGGAATGAAAGGTGCGATGCCTTAGTGTGACCAGCAGATGGAGGAAATGACATGTAGCACAGTTGTGCTCAATGCTGGTCATCTACATGTCTGTTTTATCTGACACGGCCAGATCAATTCACACAGCTCGCCGCTAACATGATGATGATTTCAGTCTGGTGTGTAAAAAAGAAAGACAATTAAAATATTCATTGCCGTGGGTCTCCAAAACCAGAAACCTCTGATGTAGCGGAAAGGTGTCAAATACTCACCACTGAGGAAATTGTAGATAATTGGATTGGCGGCACTGTTGGCGTATATAAGCCAGTGTGAGAAGGTGAACCAGGCATAGACAGTCTCTCTGTTGTCTGTGTTCTTAAAAGCACCAAATACTCTGCAGACAAGTGGACAAAAACAAAATGCAACCATCAAAAACATTTTGAATACATAGAACATTTATTATAGTGTTGGGGCTTTCAAATACACTTGGACCCTCATCTGAAAAACATTAAAAGGAGCAGATTTGTATAGGCATTTAAACTAGTGAGGGGAAAATACTTATCCATGCTAATATGTTGAATTTTTTCAAATTGCTTGGTTTGAACAGAATTCAGAGCACAAAGGGCCACATAATTAACAAATATTATCTGAGCTGTCTGTTCGTATACTTTCTAATGTATACCTAAGCGCAGAGTAGTGAATCTCACAAAACCATGCCTAGGACACATTTCACCCCAAATTCAAATGAAAAAAACTTGTGTAAAGAAAGTGAAGATAATTTTAGCACCATTTTATTTGTTTTTTTGCCCACAGTAGTGCGACTGGGTGACTGTGAGGCGGCATAGTCGCGGAATAAAACACCGCTCTTCCATTTCGATCAAAACATTAAACAGGTTGTCCCCACTCAGTGACGCACCCACTGAGAAACCTGATCAAAGTTCTCTAGTTATTGGCGATTCTATTGTACAGAACGTGAAAATAGAGACATCAGCCACCATAATGCAATGTTTACCAGGAGTCAGAGCGCCTGTCATCTTGGCAAATTTAAAAGTGCTGGCTAATGTTAAACGTAAATTCAGTAAGATTGTTATTGACGTCGGCACTAATGATGTCCAACTTCGCCAGTCGGAGATCACTAAAAATAATATTAAAGAGGTCTAATCAACCGATTAGAGGTTGCAAGTACGATGTCAGACACTGTAATATGCTCTGGTCCCTTCCCTGCTTACTGTGGTGACGAGATACATAGCAGACAGTTGTCACTCAATGGCTGGATGTCTAAGTGGTGCCCGCAGAATAACAAAGGTTTCATAGACAATTGGACGAGTTTTTGGGGCAGACCTGACCTGTTGAAAAGAGATGGTCTTCATCCCTCCTGGGGTGATGCTGCTCTTCTCTCTAGAAATATGGCACATAGCCTTAGAGTCTGTACTTGACTAACTGGGGCCCAGGTCAGGAAGCAGACAGACTGACTAAACTGACTGTCCGCTAGCCACCTCATGTCACAGAAGTCAGTTAATTTCTCAGCACATAGAGACCCTTTCACCTAGATATCATACTATAGAGACTGTGTCTGTTCCACCAACTAGCAAATACAAAAAACGCCCAAACAAATTGAAGGGTAAAAATTTAATTGATGTTCAACAATTATATATATATATATATATATATATAAAACTGATATAATACAGATGATAAAGCTTGGCTTAATGGATATTTGATCCATTGGACACATGGACACTGTCACATGGAATTGATGTTGATGGCATTGAAATTCTGCAGCAGCGTGATGATATCTCGGATCATTATCTAGTCTGAAAGCTGAAAGTTCAACTCCTTGTTACAAATATGGTAGAACCATCACTTCTACAACAAAAGACTGTGTTGTAAATAATCTTTCCGATTTGTCTCAATTCAAATGGGCCCTGCTGTAGTGCTGTGAGCACTAGAGTCAGGTCCCAAGAGGGTATAGAGGGCGGCCGTGGAGGATTTAACCTTCTCGCCCCCTTAAGGAACCTGACGACCAGGTCATGCTTCCCCAGTGACCTCCCTTGCACGGGGTCATGGTTAGCAGCAATTGCAGCGACATAAGAGGAGCATTAGTTCCGGGAACCAGGTCCGGGAAGGCCAATAGGGTGCCACTAGCAGGACCTGCTCCTCATCCTCCCTGACCTTGCACAGCAACTGTGCCAGAAGGCTCACTGAGGGAAATGCATACTTGCGAAGGCCCCACGGCCAGCTGTGTGCGAGTGTTCCCTCGGTCAGGGTGAAGAACCGGGTGCCCGGTTGAGCAGCCCAGGAATGTGGACAACACGAAGCGACCTCAGATGCTTCTGACTCGGTGTCGGGCGAGTTGCAAAAAACGACGGGAGCGCAGACCACCTTGTCGGTTGATGTACGCAACGGTCGCTGTGTTGTCCGTGCGGACTAGTGCATGCTTGCCTCGTAAGCGCCCTTTGAGACGGCCCTGGGCAAGGTGCACTGCCAGCAACTCGAGGCAGCCAGTGCAGTTGGGGCCCCGTCAAAACCCCTGAGACTGCAAGCCCGTTGTTCGAGGTAGTTGAGAATGCAAATGCTCTGTTCTCTCAAGGGAACAAAGGGTACCGCCGCAACTTACGTGAAGACACTGGGCAACAGGGACAGCCCAGAGGGCAGGACCTCATACTGATATGCTCGTCCTTCGGACGCGAACCACAGCAATGGTCTGTGGTGCAGAAAGGTTGACACATGAAGTACGCGTCCTTCAGGTCGACCGCTGCAAACCAATCTCGGGGACAGATGCACCCGAAGATGCGTTCCTGCGTCAACATCTTGAACGGTAACTGGTGAAGGGCCCGTGAAGATTGGTCGTAACCCACCGCCTTTCTTGGGTACAATGAAGTAGGAGCTGTAAAACCCCGTCTTCATATCGGCTGGGGGGGCCGGCTCTATCGCCTC
>NW_015505414.1:422045-449999 GCF_001515645.1 Sinocyclocheilus grahami | reverse complement strand
CTTTGCTGGAGGCCGCAGGAGCGCTGCTCTTGTTTTGGCGGTGGCAGGGGGGCCGCCCTCGGCGACGGCAGCAGCTGCACGCCGGGGCAGGATGTACCTGGTGGCCTCAGTCTGCTTTGGTCAGTGGAGAACCGCTGGGCAAGTTCTCCACCGTGTCGTCGACAGGCCGGCCTGGGACACGGGGGCGTTCAAGAATCGTCTCTTGTCCGTCTCGCGCATGTCAGCCAGCCAGAAATGGTGCTCCCGGACCACCATAGTGGACATCAGACACCCAGAGATCGTGCCGTAACCTTCGTCGCTCGTGGCGCGAGGTCTGCCATGGTGCGGAGTTCTCTGCGAACTTCCGGGTCGTGACCACCCTCGTGCAAGTCCCTCGGTGCCTTGGCCTGGTGCACTTGCAATCACGCCGTAGTGTGTAAGGCGGAGGCAGCTTCTCCACAGGTCGTATAGGCATCGCTGGCCAGTCGAGTACCTAGAGACCCGGGAGGGGAGGCACGGTTCTCCCTGCCGGTTGGTGGCGGTATTAGGACACAACTGCATCTCAACCAACTGCTCCACCGGGGGGACCCTTGTAACCCCCTAGCTGCCCCAAGATTGGTCCCTCTAAGCGAGATCCCAATTTCGTCGGTCATCCGACGTGACGTCGAGAGTGACCGACTGAAAGGGAACTACTGTTATTTATATAAAATATTATTTATTTAATAATTAATAAGCAACAACAGCCATCATAAAAGTTGCTAGGCAATTCAGTCAGAAATACAAAGGCAGTGCTCTGATATACAACATTAAAGTTACATAAAATATAACGTGAACTGAATCAACACTGAGCTGTCTTTAACTGAACAATGATATTGTTTTCTTTTTGACAGTTAAGTGGAAAAAGTGATATATTTTAGTTACACTAAGGGCAAATAATGATAAATTTTGTTTACACTAAAATAGCAGTATTTTCTTTAGCAACAGGCTAAATGTAAATAGTAGTTAGGTGGCAGATATTTATACTTCAGTACTGCAGTACATTATAAAACAGTATGTAATAATAACATTAAGTGTAAATTATCATACTTATTAATATTATTAAATGGATGCCACCTTATTGGAACAATAAAGCCCTTCCTACACCTATCTAACCATACCCAATAAACACTGTATTATTATTGAGGCGTTTTACTTCCACTTTCCAAATATTTCCTTTATTTTTATTAAAAGTAAATGCCTTTCTGATCTGATATGTGATGGCAAGATGACGAGTTTGACAAAAGGTGGATTCAAACTCAGGTCGATCGTGTCAATTACTTTGCGTTTTACTTGCTACGCCACTGATCCTGCAGGTAAACAGCCATCTTTTGCAGTGCTGTTTATCGCAGCCAGGCATTGCTGGAAGGAGTTACTGTAAATAGCCTCTGCCAACAAATTGTGCTACTTGCACTTCTCTTGAATTCTGCTTGCATAATTTAAATATTATTTTTATTTATGTTATTTATATATCATATTACTGCAATATTATTATTATTTAATCTCTTTGAAACAATCTCTATAAAGTGCTATAGTGATAAAGGTGACATCATTTGACTTGATCGGAAATGTGCCATATAGATTAAGGTACAGTACAATTTACAGGTATGTCCTACTAACAATATTGTTTTTAGATACAGAGCAATATTTGCTCGTGTGTAGTTTACAGTAATATGTATATAAGTACATATAAAAGTGTTACATTTATAATTACTATCCCTGTCTCCAGTTCACTCTTGCATTTGAAGATGAAGTGTCACGTGGAGTGCCTTACATTGTGGGAAACAGTATCCCATGCAGTGATCCTCAGATGCATACATCAAATTTCAGCAAATGTAGCAGGTAATCCAGGAATTCCATGCATACAGAAAATTCACATACTATTCACAGTATACCCATTGCATACTGCACTATAGTAGGAGTTGTATGGTAGTATGCTATTCCAAACACAACTGGGGTCTTGGCTCCATCTTATGGTTTTGCTGACATTCCACGCTACCTCACCTGATCTCACATTGAGCCAATCAAGATCGGGGTGTTTTCACACACGCTTCAGACACCGGCCAATGCTAAAGCATTCCCATAGCATCAACAATGATGCAGTGTTGAGTTCCACTCAAAAGGGAACTAATGTGGATCACAGTTGAGAATAATCACAAAACAATCCTCATGAATTGGCATTAGAATTGTGTCACAACCCAAAACATTAATGGTCCAAAAAAATAAGCTTTGTTGGATGCGAAATTTCCAGTTTTTGTTTTTACTTTTATTATCCAGCCATGTTCTTAACAGATGTTTTGAGACACAGGGACAGAAGAGGCGTAAGCATAATTGTGTTATAATAAGCACATGCACTACCTCAGCCAAGTATCATAGTGCTTACCTCTTCATGATGTTGAGAACACTGATGGGCAGGTAACAGAGTGCAAACACAAACAGCACCACCATCAGCATGCGTGCCGTCTTCCGTCGGGCTTTCACCTGTTTGATCTCCGCTGAGACAGTGCTGGTTCTCACTTTCACCGATTCTCCTGAGCCTACAGCATGGGCAGAACACTGCAGCGACTTCCATTTCCTTTGAAGCACCGATGATGTTCCTGGAATCTGCTCAGGGATAAAGCATGGTGTTATGGGTCATGGCGCAGCAATTCACACCCGTTAGACTATGTCCATATAGCCACATTTTCAGCAATGAATACACAAGTAAAGACATAAGATTTGTGCAGTTGGTAGTAAACAAAACCACACCTAGCACTACCAAATCCAAAACCTAGTCATCTAAGTTCCATCTCAGTTACAATGCTAACATGCAGCTGTGCAAGTAAGCAGGAGACAGATAGACAAATCATTATGTGTTGGAACAGAACGAGAGTTTACAGAAAAAAGTGTGTAATTTATAAATGCAGTTGTGCTTAACTTTAAAGTGTCAAGAACACTTACATACCTGTTGACACCAGAGTTTATGACAGATTTGAATGTATGCCAGGACCATCAAACATAATGGAGCAAAATAAGTGACAATAAAGAAGCAGGTGTGGTACACTTTAGGGTAGATTTCATCTGTAAAAGAGAGAACCAAACAACAACATCAGTTAAATGCACATGACATTCTGTAACTAAAAGCAGAAGGGAGTTATTAGGAAAGGTAAAGGGAAATTTTAGGCATGATGGAAATTTTAGCATACAGTATATGTTGTGTACCATTGTATAATAAGAATGCTGTATTGACCAATCAGCATCCATGATTTTAACTTGAACCTTCTATGAATTGAATGGAACAGGCTTGGATATTATTAAACATTTTCAAATGGATATCAATTTTTTTATGTATGTATCAATATCATGATATTAAACCTAATTACATCCATTGCTCAAAAATGTGAAAAGGCACACTTATTTCACTGCATAAGCTTTCATGTTAGGTTTCATGTATATGAACTATGTTAATGCAATTCAGAGCAGAAGAGATTGTATCATGTTCCTTTGCTCAAAAAGAAAAGAAAAGCTCATCCTCTGGACTTGAGGCTTTCGAGCTTAAAATATCATAAAAACAATCCCTATATATTTTCAAGTCTTCTGAAACCATACATTAATGAAGAACATATTTAAAAATCCTCCCCTTGAAATGATAAACCAATTTGTGAACAAATTCAGTCAGATCAGTTTTGTGAATCGGATCAATTTATTTAAGATCAACATATTGAGGGACAGGGACAAGCGTATGTATCCACACATTTTCAGAGACCCTAGAGATTTTCAGAGAAGCCTCAGTCCCTATTCATTGTAACTGCATGGAGAAAAAAAAGAGTTTGGAAGACATATGTGTTTGGAGTGAAATGAACAAATGATGAATATTTTATATACTAGATTTTTATTTCAAGTAAACATAAAATGGAAATAAACATTTTGGCAGATCAAAGATCTTAAGCTTGATTTTAGCTCAATATATATATATATATATATATATATATATATAATAATATATATAAACAATCAGCAGTAAAATCAAGGACATGCAAATGAGGGGGGAAAAAACTTTGATTTTGCTGCAGTTTTGAGCAATGGCAGCTAGAAGAAATGTGTTATTTATGGAACTTCATTTCTCATTTCTAAGAAAAGCAGCAAATGAGAACATATGATAACAAACAGTAATTTAAAGGAGACAGAAATGTGTTTTGAATGATCTCTCCAATGTCACAGAGAGGCCTGTTAGAAACACTGAGATTATATCTGAAAATGGGCTCTCTGAATTTAAAAATAAACAATCTTTTTCTGTGCGTGCTGTAGAAGTAGTAAGCGTTAAGAGCACTTGGCAGTCTTATTATCAATGTGGGTCTTTAAAATTACTCTTCACACTTCATCAAAAATAGAATGGAGCGTAACACATTTCTTCAAAAGCATCTCATGCTGTTTAGATTGACAGCCCAGGTTTGTAATATTTAGCAGAGCTGGGTTTTATCACAGTAATTGTGCGGCAACCCAAGGGAGGGTGAACGTTATAAAGTGGTATTCTAGCAGGCAATGACAACGCGACCTTTAGCAAATCTGCTTGAATTTATTGTGATAGACATCTGCTCTGAGCACAGTGATTTGTTCAAACACCTGTGGCTAAATCCAAGCCTGTGACCTGCAGTGACAGCACGACATCACAAAGAGACACAGTCGCATCGGTTGTCATACGTTCAGCTTCATGACAGATTTGATTAATTACAGCCTACAGAGAAGCAGTTCCAAAATAGTGACAGAGCATCAAAGTCTTTGGAGAGTCAGAGAATTATTGAGAAGATTCTTTTAAGAGATTTTTAATGTTGGCAGCTCCCAAAAGAGTGGAGATGTCGATTTCTGAGATCCACTTTTGATTTCACTTTAATCTTATATTTATAGTGCTAAGGCATATACAATGAGGTGAAGTCAAAGTTGGCCTCTTGGATCGGGCAAAAATGTTTAGTTCAAAATGGTTTATGCAAAGACTTTAGCTAATAATTTAATTAATATGAATATGTTTTGTTTTATATTGTGAAACTCCCTGCACTTTGACGAGCAAAAAACTCAACTTAAAAGTTTCCATGTTTTAATATCAAATTTCAAGAATGTGATATTAAGATAAAAATAGCTTTATATAAGCTTTTAAATAAGCCTGTCCAACCTCCTTTATTAAGTATTTCATATAGGAGAAGTCGAGGACAAGCTTAACTCATTTATTCTATTCTCACTGAAATATTCCTAGTTAGTAATCTGAATTTTAACCTCATTCGCTTTGTTGTTGTAACAGCAATTGTAACCATGCAATACAATCCTTGACTTGGTGTTATGAAATTCTACTTGATCGATATTGGAAAAAGTGATTTAAGGTTATTTTCTTGTCCAGCAAATTGTCTGCCACAAGGGAGATTACTGTTTGGCCCAATAATCGTCTCATGGGCCCTCTCATGGGCTGCTGTCACTGTGGCATAACTGACTCATTGGGGGCCATTGTGAGAACTCATCAGGGGGGATAGCCCACGTTTCTCATCAGGGAGCCGCTCTATGCCTTTGATGTATTTTCATCTGTCATGGTGTCTTTTTGCTCAGCAAGGCAACGATCAATGCAAACAGATTTAATCTTTTTAAGGGAACATGCTGCACAGCACTATAAATGTTTGAATCCATACAAGTTCAGGTGTCAAGCTAAAATACTATTTAAACAGAATTGCTTCTTTTATTTTATTTTATTTAGTGTTATTTTTAGTTTTTTTTTTAACATTGTATTCAGTCTGCATAGAAAACAGTCGGCGCGCCCGGGCGCATGATCTAAACGTGTTGTCCCTATTCTCTTAATGATTAATGGGTGTTTTTTGGGAGTAACGTGCAATAAACCAATCAGAGTCTCATCTCCCATCCCCTTTAAAAGCCAGTTGCGCTCGCGCCATGGCGGGTTCGCTATTTACATGACAGAATGTAATTTTTCATTTTTAAAAATGTTTGTGTGTAGGCATTTTTATATTTATGTAGCCTACACAATAATATTGTGTAGGCTAGGATTATTATTGTGTAGGCTACATAAATATAAAAATGCCTACATGTCATAATGGATAGTCATTGCTTGTATTAGAATTAGGCTACCTATTTGCTCGGCACGAGCAGCTCCGTTTCATCTCTGGACACGCTTGCTAATTTCACTGTGTAAATAGCAAATCTGCCATGGCACGAGTGCAACTGGCTCTTAAAGGGGATGGGAGATGAGACTCTGATTGGTTTTTTTGTACGTTATGCACACCCATTACTCATTAAGAGAATAGGGACAAACCATTTATGCTCGGTTCAGACTACATGATTTTAGCCCGATTTTGCCACGATTATGTCATAATGGATAGTCATTGCATGTATCAGAATTAGGCTACCTATTTGCTCACGCACAAGCAGCTCCGTTTCCTCTCTGGAGACGCATTCGGTCTTTGCGCTTGCAAATTCCGCCATGTAAATAGCAAATCTGCCATGGCACGAGCGCAACTGGCTCTTAAAGGGGATGGGAGATGAGACTCTGATTGGTTTTTTTGTACGTTATGCACACCCATTACTCATTAAGAGAATAGGGACAAACCATTTATGCTCGGTTCAGACTACATGATTTTAGCCCGATTTTGCCACGATTTGCTTGATGCAGTGTGCCATAGGGATTCGTAAACGACAATGGGCGTCGGGACGCAAGATTCCATCGTTTCAGCACGTGTAGTGAGTCCTAGTGGATGACAACCGATTCTGCATCTGTGATGCTTCACGACATCACGACAGAAAGACTAGCATGTTTCATTTTTTTTCCGTCGTCCAAGACGAGTTCTGTCACATTGGTGACGTTGACCAATAGCAGCACAGAAGCTCTTTCAGACACAGGTTTCAAACATGGCGAAACGAAAGAGAGATGATGGTGCTGCTAGGTGGAATTATGAGATGGAGGAAAGGTTCGTGGAGCTGTGGCAACAGTACTCCTGCCTGTATGATGTGTCATCGAGGGACTACCACAACAGAACAGAGAAAGAAAAATGCTGGCAAACTATAGCGGAAGCGCTTCAGCTATGTTTACACTCTTGTTTTCGGAAGTCAGTCGCTAGTTCTGCCTTCTCGATGACATCACGCGTGTCGTTAAAGACGGCACACGATGGATGGTCGGGAAGCAACGTGTAGTCTGACATGTTTCTTGTCCACGAAACGACAAGATTTTAGGAGTCAAAATTGTGTAATCTGACACAGTGACTATCGTGACCGACAAAAATATTGTGTAGTCTGGACCCGGCATTAGACCATGTGCCTGGGCGCGCCGACCCGTCGTTAAACTAGCAAAAGTGGATTTGGACACGCCCTAAGTGCACCTGAGCCGTGTGCTTTAGACCATGCACTTAGAATGTTAAACTAGGGCCCATAATGATATGACTTTATTCTTATAAAAGGGGATTGTTCTCACAAATCTGGGAATATTCTCAAAACATTAAGAGTTTATACATGTTGTTTTACAACTTTTTTTCTCAAAATCTTTGATTTAGCTTATTTTAACTGAAGGTTTTAAGAGAAGACAATTTCAGCCACAAACTGTGTTCTACAGGTTGCCGTCGATAAGTGCTTGAACCTTACTATCGCTCTACACTCACACTGCAAAAATAAATGGCCTGTCTAAAATGGTATATAGCCCCACTGTGCCTTGATAGGAGAGGTTTCAGCAATAAAAGGATCTGTTACCTGCCCACTGTTCATCACACACGGTGAACAGGCTGGTTTTGTTGGTGAGCTCTGGGAGCAGACTGCTGCATTCCATGACTACGGCTTGTGGAATCATGATTACGCAGGAAACCAGCCAGATCAGAACGATACTCTTGTGGGCTCTTTTGGCAGTACTCTTGAACTTCAGGGGGTGGCAGATAGCATACCAGCGATCTTGGGCAATGCAGCTCAGTGTCAGAACTGATACAGACACAGAGATTGTCTGAAAGACAACAGACAGAGGATAGAATCTCAGAACCCACAGTGTGGAACAGACAAAGAATGTGCATTCTAAATACATGTTATAAATGTAAATGAGAGAGCTTTATAAATACTTAAAGGGGTCATATGATGCTTTTTTAAAGATCATTATTTTGTGTATTTGGTGTAACAGAATATGTTGATGTAATGTGGTGTTTTGTTTCATGTTCATGTTTTCCATGTCTTTTATTTTGTAATTGTTTCATGGTCCATGTTAGTGTCATGCTTCCCTTGCCTCATGTCTCTCTGCCTTGTGTATGTGTCATGTTCTGATTGGTTGTCTTAGTCATGTGTCTTGTTTCCCATTGGTTTGTTCTTGTCATGTGACCCTCTTGTTTCCTATAAGTAGCTTCATGTTCCCATTGTGTCCGGGTCGTGTATTGAATGTATTTAACCCGCTGTTGGTGAGTCTAGTCTGTTTGTGTCAAGTCTGCTCATGCTATGTCTGTTCAAGTCAAGTCAAGTCAAGTCAAGTCAAGTCAAGTCAAGTCAAGTCAAGTCAAGTCAAGTCAAGTCAAGTCAAGTCAAGTCAAGTCAAGTCAAGTCAAGTCAAGTCAAGTCAAGTCAAGTCCCCTTACCATAATCGCAAGCTTCATCTTTCAAAATAAATGTAAAGACAGAGCCCGAAAGGGAACAGAGTCGCGTGACAGACACAGTGATGAAGCTGGTATGTGTTTGCAGTACACAAGCCACGGTTAAGACAGCTGACTCCACTGTGATGTGACCCCAACCCCCCCCTCTCTCTCTCTCACGCGCTCTCTCTCTCTCTTTCTCTCTCTCGCTATCTCTCTCGCTCGCTTGCGCACACACACACGATGCGCAAGACTCCGCATTTGAACAGTCAATAGCAAATACTTAAACTAATAACAAAACAGTAGCTGATTCAGAAGCGCCAGATTGTCATAGCAAAATCAGAATTACCTCCTCTCCTAGGTTCACGAAACGGTCGTCCATAAAATGCATTGCTGTTTTGTTGTAAGTAATCTTAAAGATTTCTAAATGCATCTACTTTCGGAAGACCAAATAAAGTGCTTTTGCTTTCGCCTAGAAACACACAGCGTCTCCATGACATGGCTGCTTCAACACTAACTGCATTTACTGAAACCACGCCTTCTTTCTTTGCGTGAACATTTGGGCGGCATTATGCAAATATTTCCACATAGTGAGGTAGATATGTGGGGGCGTGTTAGAACGAGCCGTTTTAGGGGGGCGTGGCAGAGTCTTAACTTTGATAAAGAATATCTCTTTGGTTTTGAGACTTTAGTCTTTGTAACTTCAGGGATCTTATCTATGCACAATCAGCTTGTAACACTCCAAAGAGAAAGGAAAACTTGAAATCGCATCATATGACCCCTTTAAGTTTCCAAATGTTTACAAACCTGCTGGGGCCAGATCCACTAAACTCTCTTAAGAAATTTGTTTTTTTTAACTGCCATTTTCTTCTTATTTTTTTAACTTAAGAAAGATGTTAAGAATATTTTGAATTCCCAAAAATTCTACTTAAGTATGATAATTTCTTTTTTCTTAAGATTGTTCTTAAGACAAAACTTAAGAAGAATTCAAATATTTGAAAAGAATCTTCTTAAAAATCATCGTAAATAGCTTCTTAAAGTTAGGATAGCCCCAGATTTGTCTTAAATCCCTCAATTTTATTATAATTTAATGAACTTATTGTGTTATTTCAAATTAATTGTTATATTTAAGCATTACAACAACACTAACCACATATAATACATAGTAGGACTAGGGATGTGCACGAGTTTTCTGAAGTGACTCGTAATGTAAACAATGACAGGTCATTATGTGTAACGCGACTTTTTGCTGAATTCAAAATTCAGTAACAACTCTACAAAACTGAGCTCTTTTTTTTATTTTAGCATATAAATACGACATAATCTTTGCAAGTATTCAGCGCATTCATGGGTACTGAAGACATCACTACCGCAATGCTCGCCGCCATTTTTGTGTTCGATATGACAACGAATACACCACATCTAAATGAGATTTAATAAATAATAATATATTAAAATAATAATAATAAATTACCTTTTACTACCATTTCCCACACTGAGCTTTGGACTTGATTGTATTTTTAGGACCCTAACATGGGTACAGCAAGTGTAACAGTTAGGCCATAATAATGTAAAAATGCTGATTACTTGTAAATTTAAAAATGGCATCAGCTCAAAGCACTTTTGAGTCAATGATAGTGTAAGAAGGTAATGTTAGCTAGCCTTCTACACAATCTAAATTTAATGTTAATTTAGCTAACATTAGAACAATTGATAATTAATCATTATTTTTGAACAAAGCATTGTTTTATTTGTGAATGTAGCCGATCGAGGAAGGCTTGAAGAATCCTCTGCCTGCTGGTCGCTCCCGCTTCACAGTGCGGGACTCATGCTGACCTCGATTCCCTTCACCGTCCACGTTTTGATTTCAGCAAATCAGTTTGTGTGAATGCAAGCAACATGATTATTGATGAAACATCCAGAAAGCCAAGAAAACATGCAGTCTACCTGAGGGACAACGTCTTTCACTTCCGGTGTATTCTTAATCTTGGATCTCATTATTGAAGCACAAATTCAAGCCGCAAAAGCAGTTCTCTTTAATTAAAATATGCATTTTCATTCATTCATAGGCTATGGCTGCAATAACATTTTAGTTCAAATTGTTAAAAGAAAATGCTTTACTGACTAACGTTTCAGACATTTAGATATGCTTTCAAATTTTATGCCAGATATACAGTATATGTAAGTAATTTCACAGTATATCCACCTCCTAAATTACTACACCACTTGTGCAGCCAGTCACAATTCACGTTTTTTTTTTTTTATGACATTAAAATTATTTTTAGAATAATCGTACACAAATGGGTTAAGCAAAACGTGGTGCGTAAAAGACGATCAGCCACCTAGCTGTCATCAGTCATTTCTGCAGTTTTTGTTGTTTACTTTGCGTATTTGATTCTCAAGGGAATTGAATTGTTCCTCTTCAGGAACTCGAGCTGCGTCGAGAACACTAGGGGAACGCCTTCAGTGACCCACGCTCTGAATCACATGTGAAATCAGTCCAATAGCTGAGCGGTACGTCACGGCGGATGACGTCATGAACGGGAGGGGGGGGGGGGGGGTTGTGCGTTCTATATATTCATGTCTCTTTCTTTCTCTTGTTGTGATTTGAATGATCTTTGAAGAATCTTTGTTATTGTTGTTTATTTGAGGTCATTTTTGCCTGCTTCAGTCTGTCAGCAAATTGGTCGTCGAGGTTGCTGGACGCGGCACCTCGATTATTGGGCGAATTGGTAAACTATCTTTTTAAAACTGTTGTGTGAGGTGCTTGTCACCCTGACTAAAGTGCTTTAAATATTTAGTTTAGTGTGTGTTTGTCTGTCTTGTTTTTTTGCTTCTTTTTCACAATTGGGGTGGCCAGCTGCAGAGGATCGGCGTGTGTTGGTGGTGGGTTTCTCGCCTGAATGCTGTGTTCACTAACAGATGTGGTGTGCTGTGGTGTGAGTGCGCACATATGATTGCTGTCCATCCTGCTTAGGAGCACCAGTCCTCAATTCTGAAATGGTAATGTCTATATGTGCTATTAAGGTGATTATTCTGTTTTTGATTTGTCGTGGTGTTTTCATGTATTAAAGTTGATATTTTTATTGACTGCAAATAAAGTTTCTCTTCTACCCAACTTATGTCTGATATCTGACTCAGTAAACGAACCTTTGAGCCTTGCTCTAATGTCAAGGCCGTTTCCCTGGAAATAGGCCCCGAGGTGGCGTAGTCGGTATTACTAAATTAGTGCTAAGTTCTAATCGCCACATATTGAAATTCAAAACTTACCATGTATCATCTTGGAAATATAGCTTCATGTCTTCAAGTCCGTACCGTATGTAGTCAGCGTTATTTCTCTGAAGTTATGTGTACATTTTAAATGTCCAGATTGAGCTACATCTATTTCAGACTCTCCAAAATTATATGGCGTTTTACTAGCATTATGTATGTTGAATTAATCATTAATTTAACCAACTTTAATTTAAATCATTACCTGCTTCAAAATGAATGTTGTTAATGAAATCATTTTCGAAACATTTGCAGTCAAATAATAAAACTAAAATTACATAAACAGGGAAATAACTGTACAAGGCGAATTCAAGTATATGTGTATACAAAGCATAAATCTTTTTTTCAAATTTCAGAATGAGCACTTTGTCATTTGTAATACCGTAAAACTTCAAATAATAGCCCGGGCTACTATTTGAGACAGGCGTCTATTTGGGACTCGGCTATTATTTGAAGTTTTACGGTACATATGTTGTGGATTTCGTCCGTCTAGTGTTTATCATGTTCATCTTGTGTTCGCTACTGTAATATGAATGTAACGTTTTTAATACACAGGAGAAATGTCCAACATTAAACAAATAACTGCTCAGGACGTTTGCATTGTAAGAATGTTTGGGAGACTTCAGATATAAAAACGCTGACTCGTTGGGTGATTTTTTTCATATTAAAATCTTACGATTTCCTATTAATTCAATAGAATGTATGGGAATACTAGGGGATGCCAATATGGCAGCGTGGTGGCTTCACTTTTATAATGTCGTGAGCAATCCGGTTCTCTATTATAGATCAGTGGATGTAATTTACACTATGCACAATTTCATATTATTTACACGGTGGATGTTGTGCGCGCTCTCTCTCTCCTTTTATATTTTGTTAACATGTTGGGCTGCATGTCTGTTAATTTTTCTTAAATACATTAACTCCGAATGCCTAATGGTTTATTGCGTGTGACTGAAAAAGCTACACGAATCCGTTGGTAATGAGTGCGGCTGGAGTAAACAATGGTAAAAGCCAGCGCTGCTTGCTTTGTATATCCACTATTTCTAGCTCTTCCAGTTTCCCAGTTTGAATGCCGAATACAGACTACTGCCACCTGCTGATATGGGAGAGTATGTTCTCTCACGCAAGTGCAGAGCGTACAACCCAGCTAACAATTTTTGGTTCCAAGAATGTTAGTTTTTGGTTCCCAGTACGTTATTTTTTTATGGTATGTTTTTGGTTAGACAGGAAAGTTTTCTTAGAACATTAGTTTTTGGTTTGTAGAACGTTATTCTAATGTTAATAAAACATTATTATAACGTTCCCCTAACCTCTTTACTCCGATATGGTTACCCTGCTGTACGTCAGTAATCATACAGCACACTCACGGCTCAGTATAGAATAAGCATGGAAGTGATCTGTACGGATGCCTGATCAGTATTATAAAAACCATCCCTTGCTATTGCATCTATTGTTTAATTAATAAAAATAATCTGAGCACATCAACCATCATATGTAATATTAAATAAGATAAAATTTGTTCATTTATATGTACGATTATGGGGTACCCAGATTTTACATTTCTTCAGCACCAAAAAAAAATGACTTCAACACAATTTATTGTTTATAAAATATGACATTTATTCACAGATATAAAAAAAAATAATAAACAATTACTTGACTTAAAGTAGGATATCATACATTCATTTCTTACCACTGAAGTGCAGTTTGTACAGTTTTCTTTTGATCCGAAAACAAAAACTTCTCGATTAGCATCTTCAGTTAGGCATGTCAAATCCATCCAAAATCATATTTACTCACATAATGATATGAATTTTAAGTAATCATTCAATAAAGAGATCGATATTTCTATCTATTATTTCTTGGTTCTCAAAAAAATAACCAAACAGGAACCAAACACTAACATTAGGGGAACGTTCTGTGTTTGCTAGTACGCTAGTTGGCCATCAGCTGTAGTCTGTCCAATGTGTTCTATTGCAAATATTTTGCCCCGACATAGACGATGTCACGCCATTGGCTTTCCTCAGTGCTAGCTCTTCGGTGTTAGTTTGGTGTGTCCCTACTCTTAGAACTTAATATTTACTATTTCAATAATTCAACAACATTTGCATGTTCACGGTTCTCTGATGTTGGTAATTGGTCTCATGACATGCAATTAAATAGAATAAATATTTAATCTTTTATTAAGTGTTTTATTTTGACTTTGTAGCTTGACTTTAAAGTGAACTCGCTTTTTATTTGTGATAGTGTCTCAGTCCACAGTCAAAAATTTATATTTTATTTTATTTTATATTTTATGCCTATTTATGCATTCACTTTCAAACATTCAAACCCTTGAGCTTTTATTTTGGTGAAATACTGGTGAAATGCTGTAAACTTCTGTCCACAAAAGTTTTGTCCAAGAAATAATGCAAGCATGTAAATAAAGTAAACCTAGCACACGCTGTATTGCCAAATGCACGTTAAATTCACAGCACAAGCAGAGATGGATTCACTGCATTTACTGTGAACTGAGCTGCTCTGAGGCGTTGAACACAGGATCATTTTACAATTATCATGCAGCCCCATTTATTTAAATTTTACATTCAGTGTAATTAATTATTAGTTTTTCATCAACTCACGAACCCCCTGCAGTTCCCTCATGATCCCCCGTTTGGGAAACCCTGGTCGAAAACATCAACTTGCTAAAATCAGTGGAGCAGTGATAATCATGCCACCAAATGCATAAATGTAAACCCATAAAATGGCCTGGAAAATTTGAAATGACGACCACCATCGATGATCAGCATGAATGCATGCATGTATTGTGCAGTAGCATTCTGGATTGGATTGCTTTGATTTACTGACAAATATATATTTTCAGTTGTGGTGTAAGGTATGTAAAGGTGGATTGTTGAAATCACATTTCTAAAACAACAGTTCCCTATTTAAAACAATAGGACATCAGATAACATGATTATTGCTTGATTTTAAATGCATGTCTTCTGTGCAAATTGGTCAATTTCCAACAGATATGCTTTTGAAGTGCTCCATACTGCGAATGTCTGAACGCTTTGGCATAGCATCTATATGAGTCTTTTCCATACTCTAGTGCTGCTCAAGTAGAATTACTTTTGATGTTCTGGCTTTATTCTAAACATCAGCTCAAAGAAGTTTGCGTCTGTGTCTTGCACACTTTTGCAAGATGCAAGCATCCTACATTATATTGGCATCAATCAGCTTGACTTTCTTTGAGAGTCAAAAGGCATGAATGTGATTAAAAACACTTGATTAAAATACTTGAAGCAGCTGCAGCCATGGCTCACAGCTGCTTCTTCAGTCTTGATAACTTCAAAACTCTCATTAATATTCAGTCATCCAAATAGAGAAGATAACCATGCCTATCAGGAATGTAGAAGAAACAAACGGAACTTGTAGCTCTTAAACTGTGAAGGATATGACAGATTAAATATTAAAGTCCATTCATCAGGTCCTTCCAAGAAAGAAGGTTGAGTAAATGTGTTCTAAAAAATGACCAGAGGAGCATGTTGTCATCCTAAGGAACTCCATCTGTTTCATCTATTGATGTTGACAAGCATGTCATATTATGGCAGTACATCTCTAGCTCCAAAAAAAAACTCTTTCAAAGAGCTTAAACTGTTGATGTGATTTATTGACGAGGAAGCAAAGCATTCACTTAAAAAACCGCACACAGCCTCTAGCAGTAGAATCTGCTGGTAGGTCTACTGATGTGTCAGAAGTAATAGATGCTCAAGATCAAAGGTGTCATAATTCACAAATGTACAGATCTCGAAACATTTGAAACTTCATTTTGAGAGGGCTTCCCTACAAAAATAAACTAAAATATAGTGGCAAAAGTGCATATGTTGTCAGTTTCCTCACCTGTAAGTAAGGTAGCGTCTTGCACAGGGTCTGTCCGAAGAACCAGGTTTCTGTAATGTCCACCACAAGACTCGCAGGAAGACATGTGATTGTGACCAGGATGTCTGCGAAGGACAGGTTCACGATGAAGTAGTTGGTCACTGTGCGCATGTGATGGTTTTTCCAAACTGCAAAACAAACTGAAAAGAAAGACGCCTTGAAGAATACTTTGTGGCTGTAAATACCATAGCCAGACGTAACAAGTACATTTCAAACTACATTTAAGTTATTAAAGCAGGAGGTATTTTTTAAATAAAACAGAATTTAGTCCTATGTTTCTAGCACAACTAGAAAACTAGAAAGGATCTCAATTAGGGTGTAATTTTAAATGGAATTAACAAAAATCAAAGTGATGAGCAGCAGCATTTACTCATTGAAAAACGTGGCTGTTCCTAGATTTAAGCTCCAAAAACATTCCTGTACATACAGCATTTGCAATGGTGAGCACTCAGGATGTGAATCCTGTGAAACACTAGTCATGACACTCAACAAAAAGCTCAAAGACTCGTAGAAACAAGATTAAATGGAAATACTTCAGAAAATGCTTTGCTTATCTCATGTTTGCTTAACACTATCGGTTAGGTTCAGTGAAGGGTTTAGTGTAGGTGGAAGGTTATGTTATTTTCAAGCGCAATAGAGCATTAACTTTTCAGCATCACTCACCAGAGATTTACTTTCCGAACTGCTGCGATACATACAAAAATCACTGTAATAAAATATAAAATCTGTTGCAGAGAAAATGCTTTTAGTTTTTAGGAAATATTTTTAGTTTTGTGTGCCACTGGACATTTCACTTTTAAAAAGTTGCAAGGACTTCAGTATATGTGAATCTTTACTTGATTTGAACAGCTTGATTTACATGAACTGTATTTGGATTTTGATGACATCTAAAGAAAACTGCACTAAAATAAGGTATGATTGAAAATGCTCATCCTCTATGATCAGAGACTATCTCTGCTATCTTGATTTGTATGTTGTTCTACCTCATGATGAGCATTTGTTATGAAGCTATATGCACATTCTCAGGAATAACACATGAAATATCTGTGGATTACCAACTTCCTTGACACAGTCACAAATAAGCAACCAAGTGTCATCAGCTGATTAATGTTGATTTTATTTAGACTATTTAGTGTGGCACTTAACAAAATCAATAATTCAAAGGCCGCTGTAAAAGGAAAGAAATCTGTTTTGGTGCAAATTTATTATGTTTTGATGCAAACTCCATACTTGCTATTACTCAATATGTGTCAACACAGATATCAAATACAAACTTAATGAGTACTGTACCAAAGATATTAACAAACCCAGCATGTGTCAACAGTTAAGAATGAACTCATAATACAATATGGGCCATACAAGGTAATAGGAAAGACTAGGGTGAGTTGACACACTGGGAAATTGTCACAAGGCACAGAAAACTGAATCTTCCTTTTAGAAATATTCACTGCTGTTAGTGACGACTAGCCCTGGAATCCCTTTATTTCACATGTGATAGGTGAAATATGAGACGACTATTAATATCTTATTGCTGGGTTGCTTCTCAACATTCAACTAAAGATTATGTCATTCACAAAAGCCCACACTGACAATCACATATTTGTCTGCTTTCATTATTAATGGTCTGGATTGTGACTCAGTCCTGAATAATTGCTGTACACCAGCATGTCTTGATAAGCCATTCTTACCTAATGTATGATAGGTGGCAAATCTTCCTTTTTTTCTTATTTATCAGAACAGTCTGGTCTTTCAAGGCTCTTTTCTGATCACTGTTTCCTTTGTGAAACCCATGAAACTACAGAGAGTTTTGTGAAGTTATACAACTGAATGTTTTGTCCCCAAAACTGGGTCTTGTGAAGCAACCTGAGAATGAATGAAGACACAGGCTGAATCAGCCTAGAGGGCAGAGCAGAAGATGGGGTGATATAATGACCTGAAGCCCCAGGCAATATTAGTGTTGGCGCATTTCACAGTTTGGCTGCCAACTTTCCTCATTCCCAAGTGACATGCCCAGCGGTCAGTGAATCCCAGCTTACAGGTGTTATGGACAACACTATAGCTAGCGCAGGGCTGTGAGCACCACAGAAATTTAGGGGGATAAGTCCCCTCCAATAGTTAAAAATGGCCAAAACTCATCAATGCCAAAATTACTTGCCAAATAAATCAAAGAAGGCGGGCTTTACCGTTCACAGAGACCGAACATGAACTCCGAAGCAATGCTTTAGTGAAATAGTGTGAGGTAAGATTCAGGTACACTGTAAAAAATGACTGTGAATTTAACGGTAAATACTGTAAAAATGCTACAGTAAAAACCTGTTAAATGGTTAACGGTAAATTCCCTTACTATATACGGTGAAAAACTGTATTGGACATAAATTTTACGGTAGTATGCCATTTTTGGAAGTGAAAAAAAAACGTATAATTTACAGTGAATAACCGTAAATTGACATTCCCAGAATTCAATGTGTTACATTTCAAATTTGATGTTTTTTTGTTGAAATAACTATGTTTCTTCTTAGTTTTTTCTTATCAGTTTTGTATATTAGGGTTGTGTGTTACACCTAGTGTTGTTAAATGCTTCTTTATTGCGTTATTTCAGTTTCATGTGTGTTACCGTGATGGTGTTTAGTGTTTGTGTGAATGACACTGTACACCTTCTATATATGTTATTATTTTAAAGCTGCTTGTGATGGGCTTTGGGTCATCATGTGACTTTCTCATCACCACCTGCAACATTAACATTATATCAGTTAGTTAAATTACGGTATTTAACTGTAAATTTAAGTTAAAACCGTAAAACCTAAAACATTGCTATCGTATTTTTAACGGTAAAATTCCGGCAACCACAGCTGTTGGTTTTTTACCGTAAATTTTATGGAGTTTTTTTCACAGTCTAACAAAACATTTAATATTTGACGTACTTTTTTGTCAAATGTGAAATGACCAATATCTGTGATGCAAACTTGACTTTTTTGTCAAATGTGAAATGACCAATATCTGTGATGCAAACTTGACTTTTTTGTCAAATGTTGCCACTTTGAACTGAACATATAGGATGAATCATTTGCATGATTCATGTAAATCATAACTGAATCTGATGAGACAAGAAACATTTTGCAATTTTGTGTTTTCAACATACTGTATCATGCTCACATTCACTCTTATTCGTCTATTAGCCCATTGAAAATAAAAATATAATTGGAAAAAAGTTCTAGTTACAGAAAAATCTTCTTATTTTTCTTTATATCCTTAAATCCATTTAAATCCTTTATTTTATTCCCTTAAATAAAAAGACCATTACAATATTCCCCCCCACAACATTCGTAGTGAATCTTCTTGCCAGGACAATATGGACTTGAGGTTTCGGGATTTCCAGTTGGCGCATGAAGACGCTTTGATTTAACACTGTTACTGCGCATAGGGCATTTTCAAAGCATCCTCACAGTGGTAGTACGTCTAGCTCTATTTCTGTCTTTCCACTTGTTTCATGTGCTCATCACATGACCACCCCTTCCCTAGTTGTTTGATGAAACCCCCCAGCACATTCGTACACTTCCAGGAAGAAAAAAATTGACACTTATCAAAGCTCTGCAGTAGCTTTGCGGCAGAACTCTCACCTGCCAGAGTATTGTATAACTACACAGTTGCTATAAGATGATATAAGTAACCCTTGAAGAGAGGGCATAGAATGAGAAGAACTCATGTTTAAAACTCAAAGCGGTAATTCAATCCACATCATTCTGCTAACAGCTCCACTTTTCAGAATGGAATTACCGGTAGAAGTAATCACAGAACAGGACATAATGTTGACACATTCATCTATCAAAGATGGTCACCTGTCTATGCCAGAACAAAAGCCATGATGGCTACAATTAGATCTGGATTTCACACGTCTGAATACTGCACAAGATTTCAAACATCTAATCAAACTATTAAACATTTCCAAAGACCTCATGGTTCAAACACACATACATTTTTTGTACAATTGGAAGATCTGAATTAATTGTTAAATTGACAATATGACAGTTTCTTTTTTTAGAAATCATACAGGATGATATGAGGGTCCTGTGCGATTTCTAAAGACTGGTAAGAACCCTTGTGACAGCACTGACAAAATTGATCATTATTAATTCATCATTCAATTAAAACGTACAAATGACATTTATATAAGTACATTTGCCAATTGTCTTTTTGAGACAAATTTTCTCATCATTTTTATTCGTTAATGCAATATGGGATTTTATCTGAGTACTGAACTCTAACCAGTCATCAGATGGTCTGTTAAATTGTGTCTCTAAAGTAACATACAGGGCTGGACTGGGGTTAAAATTCAGCCCTTGACAAATCCAGCCCATCTGGCCCATAAGTTCCCCGTGAATGTTTTGCTGGGTTTTAGGGCCTTCAATTGGAGTAAATAAATGAATAATAAAACAGGACAGAAACAAATAATTATAGATATTAGCCTACTGAGTAATGCATTTTTGTCACATAGAAATGTACTTGACAGTAAAGCATTGATTTTGAGCTAGAATGCAGAAAATTTACTGTTACTACCGTATTGGCCCGAATATAACCCTGATTATAAGACGACCCCCCCTTTTTCCAGATGTACCTTTTGGAAAAAGGCTTTTTAAAAAACAAATTTAGTTTTTTTTCTCAGTAGAACACATTTTGTCTTCAATTATTTTCATATTGCATATTTTTCCTATTTTAATTTTTGTTTTGAAAGTATGGTAAAAACTGGTCAAATATACCAACAATCACATTTAAAAAATATACACTTTATGATATACCATTAAAAAAAAAAAAACAGGTAGCCCATCTGAATTAGGACATTTAGGCTATCCATCTAATAGTAGCCCACCAATATCTTTTTCTTTTGTTTTTACTCGCGATCTTTACAACACGCATTACATTACGTATTTCATGGAACACTCGTTTTATGCGTATTTGGCGCCACCTATTGTTGTGGGTGTATTATTGATATGTCAAAGTCTAGACCCTGAATATAAGACGACCACGTTTTTTCAGATGTATTTCCAAGAAAAAAACATTGTCTTATATTCGGGTCAATACAGTAAATTCCATCATCATTTCCTCACCCTCATGTCGTTCTAAACCTGTATGACTTACTTTCTTCTGTGGAACACAAAAGAAGATATTTTGTAGAATGTTACCAAACCATTTTGGTTACCCTTGATTTCTGCTGTATGGACAAAAAATTCCATTTCTCAAATTATCTTCTTTTATGTTGTGATTTTATGTTATGATGGTGAGGAAATGATGACCATTTGAATTTTTGGTGAACTATCCCTTTAAGAACTTTGACATTTGTAAAATAGTTAACACCTAATTTATATAAGACACTGATATTTTTCTTTTATCAGGTTCTTACTGAATTAACATTTTACTTCAATTAAAATTAATTAGACTTAGAGACTTATATAGAAATCATTCTTTGCCCTAATGAAATTTACTATAGTTCTTACAGAATCCTGAGTTTAACTGACTATATATATATATATAAAGTAATAATAAACTATGGAATTTGTAATAATAAATAAATAAATGTAGATACTACAAAAAAATCGGCCAAAACACCATAGGCTGTTTGTACAGTGTTAATAACTGCAATGCAAATTACTATGGTGCTGAATTGACAAGCTTGTAATATGTATTGTAAATGTAAATGTAAATGTAAATGTAAATGTAATGTAAATGTATTGGCGTTTTCCAGTTTACCGTTTCATGCAGTTTACATAGTCGTGGCTGTTTTCAGCCAGCAGCGTGTGGTGGCTGGTCAATAGGGAGCGCCGCCCCCTCCAAGTTAGCCAGGGAAGAAGCCTATTTCAACATGTTAAAAATAAGTTAAATATAAAAAAATAATCACGAAATTGCATTATTTAGTCATAATATTCGACTGGCAGTCATGTTAGCATCTATTAAAAAAACTAAAAAAAAAACTATTTCGTTTGTTTTGTGTATGCGGGGCGCCGGACAGATGGGTGTCTATTAGGTCCGTAAACTTTTGAAATGCATGTGACTTGAGGCTGAGCTCTAAATGGCATGTTTCAGATTGTCCCTCCCACTTTTGATTTTAGCGAATTAGTATTGTTTTTATATATTTTGGCCTCATGTGATTGAATATCTCTTCCGAGATGAAAGTAAATTCGATTGTATCTTTACAAAAAATCCTTTAACAAGGCATTTAAATGAAGAAGAAGAAGAAGAAGAAAAATACGGATCATGGAGCTTGGACGGAGTTGGCTAGCTGGATGTGATGTAAGTCATGCCTTTTATTGTTTTGTTATTTGAAAGTCCTGTTACCGAACCATTGTGGGCAACGACACAGAAGGTACTGAAACAATGCAATTTAACTTGAGGCGGTCATTGTGGTCCAAGCACAATGGCTTGTGTAGATGATATAGTTTTCTAATGGACATGTCTCTTTCCAAGTAAAATATGAGTCTTTATTGGAGTATTACTGTATGCACAATATTAAAATAGATAAATAATATAGTGTCCATTCTTCAATTGGACATACATTCAGTCATGTCTGACAGCTTGACAAATATGTTGTCAATACCATTCAAATTAAGAAAAAAAATGATTTAGGAGATCGCAGTTTTTGCATACTTGTTCTATTGGGCTTTAATAAACTTTATGAAAATATAATGAATTTATATGCCATTTTACTACAAGTCAATTTATTGAACAATTTTCACAGACTTTAAACTGAGATCTTATAGGATTTGATATCCTGTGGCCCCCTCATGTGGACAACATTAGTATTATGGCCTTCATCTCTGAATCACATTAGTATAAATGGCTGATTTTTTTCCCAATGATTACACGTTTAATGATTACTTACTTTACTGATAATACACCCACATTAAACTCAAATTCACTGATATGTGGTATCTTATTATGATCTATGATATGTGGTATGTATATGATATGGGGTATCTTATAATGATACATTATTATGTCACTTTTTAAATGGTTATTTAACAATTGCATTCAGTCCTGCTGCCTGCATTAACAGTGTGATTCTGTTTGTTTGCAAAACCCCCAAAATTTTTAACACCAGCCGCCACTGCACACTACCCAGGAGGGGGCACCATTACCTCTCATCTCGACAAATCACGTGAATGAATGCAAGCGGAGCCGGTCTACCGCAGGGGTTTTCAATGTGTGGGGCAAGAGAGCAGGTCGGTTACTAATTTGAATCAGTACATTATAACGAAAACAATACCTTAAAAATGAAAAGAAGTAGGTTTTTGATCACATCATTTTAAACCTGTAAACTCCCGGAAAGTCCAAGGATCCATTAAGCGAATTCAAACAGTAAGTTCAAACAGCGCTAATGCAGAGAAAACATGGCCAATTTCATCAGAGACGGCGGAGAGAATATGACTTACGTCCAGATGTCAGTAAATGATTGATTTTTTAGCGTGTATTTGGCAAAAGTGTTTATAATGGATTCTGGCTAAAAGTGTTTTAGATTATGCGGTGGTCATGATTTAGTGATTCTGAATGGATCCACATAATAGTAGTCAGGTCAAGGCAGGAGCTTTAGTGATCTTTGGCATCTCCCTGTGGTCCTGTTTGGTATCGCAGCTTGACTTGTGCTTATTTGTATTGAAAACGTTAATTTAATTATTGATTGATTGATTGTTTGTGGCAGTATACATACACTGTGAATAAATAAATAAAAAGGGGGGGGCTGAGTATCAGTGTTGCGCCCAATTCTGACCCACCCGGCTGGAGTGGAGACTACCCCAGCCTCGCGTGCACTCGGACAGTACTGTCGTGTTTCCTGTAGATGGCAGTTAAAACACGGAAAGTTTGGTCAAGTGCTTCACTGATCCCAACTCCAAACGTTCAATTTGAATTTATCTTCTTTTTCCCATTTCAAGCACTCACAATCACTACAGAACCTTCAATGTTCTCTCATCACACGACTGTATAACACAGTTCTGTGTCACATCTGAATGATTCAAGAGACTTGCACTGTTTATCACATCGTGACGGAAGCAGCATATGTTCATCAGCGCTGTGCGGGTGACTGACCCCGCTCCGCTTTTGCGCGCTGCTGGCGGATGATGGGGTAGCACCGCTTCACACTTTTGGAGTATTTGCTTTTTGCAGTTTCGCATGTGTTGTAATGTAAAAACAGCGCCTAATATGGATGAAGTATCTCGCTTCGGCGATCGGACCACTGCTCCGGCCCACCGGGAATGTCCAGGTACTCCCGTTGGCCAGTACACACCTGGTAGCCTAACATATCTTAAAGAACTTAAATCTTAGTTATCATTAGCTTTTAATTTATCAGTGTCTATCTAAAGGAGCAAAATTAAAGGTATGTGCACACTTTACGTATACCTGCTTAATGGTGTATTTTGTGCTACTGTTTTTAGTATTTAAATTTAGGTGTGTGTGTGCGTGCATGCATAAACAGTGCATAAACAGTGCAAGTAGCCTTGCACACTGTAAAAACTGGAGGTGTTCAGATACGGTTAATATATATATATATATATATATATATATATATATATAGGACTTTCATTGGTGTAGCCTGGACTATTCACTTAGATTCAGACAATTAAATTAAATGACATTTCTGACTTCAGTAAAACCAGCTAATTTAGAGGTTAATAACATTTAAGTGAAACCTTTCACTTTTGTTAATACAGTAGAGCATTTCAGGATGTAAAGTAAAATAATTTAAAAGGAAAATGTTCATATCTTTTCATATAAAGTTCATTGTATAGAACAGTTTGTCCATATTGAAAACACATTTGTTCAACTGCTATATCATAGGGATATGACTCATCTCATATCAGCGCAAATGTAAGGGAATAGCTAATCTCAGAATGAAAATTATGTCATACTGAACCCACGCACGTCATTCTGAACACATATGCTGTTATTTTCTCCATGCTACTGTATACAAAAATAATCTTTATGTAGCTTTTTGTGTACACTTTAAAAAGTGGTAATCTGCATTTATACATTAAAGAGCTATTTCTACCTGATTTAACCCATACAATTTACTTTTGTTCGTATAAATTTTCAAATATGTTGATTCAGTGAAGGTAAATTCTATTTTTGGCTTAAATAAAACCAGTTAATTTAGATGTAATCCGAAGGGAAATATTACCACCAAATAATGACTTTTAGTCTCACACAAAGAAATCACACAGCTTCAGAAGACTTTAGACTTGAATTTTAGCCCGAATTTAGCCTTGTACTATATGGTTATGGTGCCTTTTGTCATTTTTGTCACAAAAAAATATTTTATGTTCAACAGAAAAAAAATAACAGCAAGTTTCGATCAACATGAGGGTGAGTATATAATGACTTTTGTGTGCCAAACATTCCTTTAAAGTGAACTGTGTTGTTTCAAACCGTCCTGTTTGTTGGACGACAGGTCCAAAACTCATTGATTGAGGTAGACTGCAATTCTGTTTGATTGAGAAAAAAAAAACACTCACTGCACCTTTAAAGAGAATAGCACATGAAAGATGTGAATAAAAAATTCTAATTCAAGTAACATTTCTAGGGAAATGCCAAAATATGCCAAAATTAACCAATTACCTCGGATATTCAGATCACTGGGGCGTTCATCGTATTTCTAAATTTCTTGAGAAAACTTAAAATGTCAACATTTGCATTGAGAAAATGATGAGCCATCCTCAGTGGAATACAAAATAATTTAAAGCACAGCATTACATTCATATTGTCTTTCAACCAAAATTCCACAAATCCATCACATGTAGCATGGGGTAAAAGAGCAATGTGGCACTTGATTTGATTTGCCTGAGGATATATACAGTATATATATATATATATGTTTAATATATATATAATTTAATGTCAAGGAAGAAAGAAAGCTGAAGGCTTGACATTTTGTTAAAACTGTAGACGCATTTATGGTCCATAATGTGTGCATGTGAGGATGCAAATATTCTTAAATCTAAAATTAGCAGAAACTGCAAATAATCTAAATAAATAAGTGCAGCCCAATTAAAATTCATTAGGAGCGTTAATTACTTTAAAGATCTGAACTCACTAGTTGTAGGCTACGCATAATGAATATCACTGTTTTTTAAGCAGCGAAGAGAAATTATAATAATATGATCCCATGCGCAAAACAATGTAGCAAACATGATGGACAAACCTGTAGACAGTAAAACATTTCAAAGCAATTGCTGGAAAGAAAAAAAAACGGAGTTACTTAGCTTACGCGTTTCAAACTTACTTACCCAAGGTGTTTCCGACCAGAGAGACAAGGAAAACTATGATATATCCAGCTATGAGCACCCATTCATATTGTTTAGGATGCAAATATTCCCTCCAGATGTACTTGAGAAGTTCATCATCTTCATCAATATGCGAATGGGAGTAAATGTCCGTGTATATATATATATATATATATATATATATATATATAATTTAATGTCAAGGAAGAAAGAAAGCTGAAGGCTTGACATTTTGTTAAAACTGTAGATGCATTTATGGTCCATAATGTGTGCATGTGAGGATGCAAATATTCTTAAATCTAAAATTAGCAGAAACTGCAAATAATCTAAATAAATAAGTGCAGCCCAATTAAAATTCATTAGGAGCGTTAATTACTTTAAAGATCTGAACTCACTAGTTGTAGGCTACGCATAATGAATATCACTGTTTTTTAAGCAGCGAAGAGAAATTATAATAATATGATCCCATGCGCAAAACAATGTAGCAAACATGATGGACAAACCTGTAGACAGTAAAACATTTCAAAGCAATTGCTGGAAAGAAAAAAAACGGAGTTACTTAGCTTACGCGTTTCAAACTTACTTACCCAAGGTGTTTCCGACCAGAGAGACAAGGAAAACTATGATATATCCAGCTATGAGCACCCATTCATATTGTTTAGGATGCAAATATTCCCTCCAGATGTACTTGAGAAGTTCATCATCTTCATCAATATGCGAATGGGAGTAAATGTCCGTGGAGTTCAGATGCTGCGCTGATGTTAAACAGTCATTGCAAGCGTCTTTAGCGGTGATCCCAGACATGTTTCGCTCGGACCCGGGCTCTCTCTCCAGCATCGCGGATGACTGACACCGCGCGAGTGAGCGGAGAGAGAGAGAGGGAGAAGGGGATAACACTGAGAGTTGGATTGCGTCGTGACGCACTGTGGACCTCGCAGCATATAACCAATTAGTTTGCAAGACAGTGAAGCGTTTTGAAGTCAGAGTATGAACCTACAGAATCCATCAAGTGCTTGCAGCACGGTTCTTTATATCTCATGAGGATATTCGTGTTTATTCAAGTAGGCTATAGCTGCCAGACTTACGCCGCATAATAAATGAAGCCCATACACAGTCATGCCATCGTATCTTCTTAGTGCTCTACTAGATTAAATGATGTTAAACATCACGAGTCGCACTATCATACCTGTTACAGGCTACACTGAAAAAGGTGAAACGAGAGTGTCATTAATCAAAAACATGATTTCCGTTTTTAATAAAACCAAATAACTCTCCCCATATAATAATAATAATAATAACATTAATAAATTCGTTTTGTTTAAATTGCATTTTCTCTTGATACCAGAGTGCTTATGTGCAGAACACATACTGGCTATAGCGTTATTGACTGTGGGGTTTTATGTATGTATGTATGCATGTATGTATATATGTTGTACATAACAGAAAATCTTACATATTGTAGCTTTCAGAAAAAAGTACCGGAAGACTCACATTTGTCTGCAGAATTTATTAACACTGGCCTCACCCACCAACAAAAGCAAGGCAAACAAAGCCAACAAACACGCTTACAGTAAGCCTTGTCAGTGTGTGTGTGTGTGTGTGTGTGTGTACCTGGTATTTCCTAAGTTATGGGGTCCAAATGTCCCCACAAGGATAATAATACCAGTAATTTATTTATTTTTGGTCCCCATGAGGAAAAAAGCATATAAATCATACAGAATGATCTTTTTTGAAAATGTAAAAATGCAGAAAGTTTTGTGTGAGGGGTAGGGTTCGGGTGAGGAAAATACAATTTGTATTTATATAAAAAAAAAACATTACGCCTGTGGAATGGCCCCATACGTGTGTGTGTGTGTGTGTGTGTGTGTGTGTGTGTGTGTGTGTGTGTGTTTGTTATATTTATCACATTATGGGTACCA
>NW_015505414.1:388491-421759 GCF_001515645.1 Sinocyclocheilus grahami | reverse complement strand
CATTTTTGAGGTCCCCATGAGGAAACAAGCTTATAAATCATACAGAATGAGTTTTTTTGAGAAAGTAAAAATGCACAACGTTTCCTGTGAGGGGTAGGTTTAGGGGTAGGGTTGGTGTAGGGCAATAGCACATACAGTTTGTACAGTATAAAAACCATTACGTCTATGGAATGTCCCCATAAAACATGGAAACGCAACATGTGTGTGTGTGTGTGTGTGTGTGCGCGTTTTTGTGACAAATGAGGACATAAATTTGTATAATGACAAAGGTATGACAGGTATTACAAGGAGAAGGTGACTTTTCAGGACATTACCCCATGTCCCCACTTTTCAAAATGCTTATAAATCACACAGAATGGAGTGTATTGAAAATCTGAAATAGCACAAAGTCTCCTGTGAGGGGTAGGTTTAGGGGTAGGGTTGGTGTAGGGCAATAGAATATACGGTCTGTACAGTAGAAAAACCATTACGCCTATGGGATGTCCCCACAATTCACAAAAACAAACCTGTGTGTGTGTGTGTGTGTGTGTGTGTGTGTGTGTGTTTGGGCAAGATGAGAAAGGAGGGAGACTTCATAGAGTTTAGTGTTCAGTTATGTTGGGATTTAGTTGAGATTTAGATCCATTTCAATTACGTTGGGATACCACTGTAGTGAAGAGAGGAGCTTTTTTTAGGCTGAGGGCAGATGTAAACATTAATGGATTAAATCCTGTCAGGGAACCATATACAATCACTTTGAGACTTCTTAATGTGGTCACTTCAAAATAACTTCATTTGATGATGTGCAAGTTACGTGAACAAATTATGTTTGTATTAATTGATGCATGTGTTACTGATGTACAGTAGATGATTAAACCATGTAAATCCAACACACTTTGGCAGGGATGCCAAACTCGAGGCATTTACGCTAAAAATCGAAAGCTTGTTATGCATTTTAGCTGTTCATTTACACAACAACTTCATTTTGGGGACCTGAAAATGCAAACTTTTGAAAATGGGTTTCGAAGTGCAAGTTTTTGAAACCGCTATACCGTTATCGTCTCTGTGTAAACTACAAAAACATGAATTTGTGAAAATGATGGCATGCGCATGTGTAGATGCGTAGCGTTTCTTTACAAAGCAACATTGCCAACTAACCAGCTGACATGAATAATACAGTGCTTTTAGTCATTTTCGCGGATCTGTGTGAACGGGGATCATTTTGACAACGTTGTAATTTATATGCAAAACTTTTCAAAAATGCAAATTTAAAACTTCCCATTTTTAGAAAATCATTGTTGTGTAAACTTACCCTCAGTACCTGGAGAGTTTAGCTTCAGCCCTGATTAAATGCATCTGATCCAGCTAATCAAGGCCTGGATTATTTGAAAACTCCACGTATTGGAGCGGGTTGGAACTAAACTCTGCAGGACCGTTGCCCTCTAGGAGTTTGGCAACCCTTTTTCACTTTGTATGAATGTTTTTTGTCTTTTGGAAAGTAAATCTTTTGATTAATATTAGAGTGAATAAAAATGTAAGGTTTAAACTATAAACCATTAATATAATTTGAGAAAAATAATGGCTGTAACAAATGAGATTGATGTGTGTGTGTACCTGGTATTCCCTACCTATGGGTTCCAAATGTCCCCAAGGATAGTGATTTTGAGGAAAACATCATATAAATCATACAGAATGATCATTTATTTATTGATTTTATTTATTTTTAATTTGGTCTAAAGTGCTGTTTTCCAGTGTGCCTTGCATTGCTTTCTGTAAAGATTTATTAGAATTCATAAAATATAGGTTGTGAAAGGAGCCGTACAATTAAGGCTGACTTGAATTATAATGTAGGTATGGATATTTACCTAATTGGTACCAGGTCCTTAACTGACCTGCTACCAGCCATATGAATTGCATTCTGTGAATACAAATTGGATTTCACACTGCAAAAATTCTTTACATTTACTACATTTACCCGTAGCTCTATTAAAACAAGTGTTCCATTGACAGAATTTCATTGTGCCTGGAAAAGCAGTTTTTAAGAAATACTTAAAAAAAAAATTCATATTGAAATGAAGAGAAGTAACGTGTAGCCTCGGCCAAAGTCAGTGAATGTGGTTATATGACATTGAGGGAATACTGTTGTAGTCTATCAGTGCAAATGCTGAAATGCGAAACATACAAAAGCTATCCAGATAAAACAGCTAAAACAAGCAGAGGCCTTGCATCGAGGGGTCATGAATGCAGTGACTGGTCAATGCATTTATGACCTCTGTGATACACCTGAATCTTGTAAGCATTTATGTTTCTAGTCTGATGCTGGTAGAAATATGTGATGTGGTCATATAAAAGAAAGCAAATATATGAGAATGACTGGCATTCCCTTAATAAGCACAAATTGATACTCTGTTCTTTCAAAGGATTTACATATGAATAAATACATTTTTAAGAGGTTGTCAAATAAAATTGTGCAAGAATTCCAGTTCACCATTAAAGCTGCCCTGAAATTATTCAGATGCACAAAACGTTCGCATTCGTAGAACTACTGTGCATGTACTGTATGTCTCCATTTTCAAGTAAAGGTAAATGTATCCTGATTATTATTCATATGGTTGTTATTCATGTTGTTATGTACCATGCATTTTATCCCTTGACTTACACTAACTCCATCAGAAATTACTTTTGCAGTCTCTCACTTTGGTACTGGATGCACATCACCTAGATCACAGAAAGGTCAACACATTTGTGCACAAAACCTTCAAAATCTGAAGCATTATTATTCTGCAAAGTAAAGGTCGTGCAAAGTAAATAATCATTATTATGAGTATAATTGTCATATTGGATGAAAACATTTTAATTTCACAAACTTATCAGGAATGATTAGTTGGGTTAGTGTTGCATAATAATGTAAACCGATCTAACAAGAATATGTAAGTGATGACGAAATAATACAAAAACATGAGGTTTATTTGTAAAATGGCACTGTGACAGTACACCCCGAAACCTAACCCTCAGAGGGGCATAAGCAGATCATACGATTGAGATTTCTTAAGAATTCACACGAATTAGAAACCAATTCCCTACAAATGATGTTCATGAGTTCATGAGGAGCATGTTCAAATAATCTACCCAATCAGCACAACTTTGCTCAGAGCATGACAGTTTTCCAGCATCCCTCCTCCAGCCCAACTCTTCACTTTCGATTATTCCTATTCCACCCAAGGATGGGGGGAGTACTATGTGTTTGGGTCAAATTTCGAGTTCAGAGCCCTCTCCTCGGACAGTACACCAAATATACGTACTATATCTGATTAAGTGCAAAACCGCAAGCTCTGCTTTTTAATTAAATTAACTGAATGGCATCTTACACTAATACCAGTCTTTTTTGCATTTGGATACATATCCAGAGGGTACTAGAGCTTATACCAGATCCAGCTCAGCTTGATGTTGCTGCCAAATGTCTACAAATTACGACCTGTGCCACGCAATCACTTGGCATTTCAATGGATCAACATCTGCATCTCTTGGCCTTCCATAATAAACCATGAGATGAACTACTTCAGCTTTTGGATGGACACTGGATCTATCTGGACTTTACCATTCATTCCTGGATGTTCCTCAAAGCTATATTTTTACTGCTATATGTGGACAATTAGCTATTGCGGTATTCTAAACATTAATATTAACATCATGAATATACATTGCATATTGAAGTGAAGAGAAGTAACGTGTAGCCAAGTATGGCAACCCATACTCAGAATTTGTGCTCTGCATTTAATCCATCCAAGTGCACATACACAGGAGTGACCAGAGAACACACACACACACACACACACACACACCCGGAGCAGTGGGCATCCAGTTTTGCTATGGCACCTGGAGAGCAATGGGGGGTTTGGTGCCTTGCTCAAGGGTGGAAGAAAGTGCTGTTCATTCACTCCCCCCACCTACATTTCCTGCTGGTCCTGAGAATCGAACCCATGACATTCGGGTTACAAGGCCACAACTATACCCCGACATGTTACCTCCTGAGCCACCGAGTTTGTATAAACTTTGACATTTCTTAAGAATTCAAATCAATTATTTGTATAGCATATGAAATTTAAACAAATAAAATTTAAATTCACCCAATTTTAAAATGGAAACTCATTTTAAAATAAAAACTCATGGCATGAGAGTTTGTTGAATAATGCAGAACCTGCTAAAGCTGTTTCACCACTGTATGCTCAAAGAAGAAATTGAATTAGTTTTTAATTTTTTATTTGACCTTTATATGATGCCAAAAGAAGACTGTAATCCATGGACAACAGAATAGGTGCACTTTTGTCATTAAAAATGTTTTACCGCTTAAGAAATTAATAGTAAATTTAACAGATATGCTAAAACTGATGTGCACGTGAGATGAGGAGTCCAGTCATGTCAGTAGCCTAATAAAAACTGTTTGGCTTTTGGGGTGAATCACCTCATGATGAGATCCTGTGACCATCCGATTCTCCTTAACACCCCCTTGAAGGACTTTTGCTTTTGCATGATGCTGCATCCTCACCAGTAGGTGTCAGTATAAAGTCCAGGAATACTGACCACATTGATTATAGCTGTTTTATATTTTATATATGATATAAGCTGTTATCTAACTTGTTGTTAGTAAACCCAAACAAGTGAATAAATCGAATGTTTATCTTCCTGTAGTCAAATTGATTTTTTTTCTTGTAGCATGTCAGCCTCTTTCTCACATATAACACAGTTTCAACATCAATCAATGTCATGCCCATTCATTTATTTGGTAAGTACCCTGTTGGGATACAAGCAAACATTGATTGTTTTTGTGAAGACATTTTTTTAAAATAATAATAATAATAATAATAAAAATAAAAAGGTCCCATTTAGTAAGAGAACAACATTTTGATATTTGACCAGTTTGATATTTGTCCAGTATACTGAACTGTACATGTGCACTTTTTGAAATGAGAGTCATTAATTCACATATTTAATAGAGAACTGTTTTGGGTCAATCGCGACACCCACAACGTCAATGCCAGTGCAGTATATGCCACTATGGTCACCCTTAAAGATAGTTAAGCACCAATTACCCACAAACTAACATTTATTTATCTTGCATGTTTCCAGCAATGTCAACTTTAAAACAACAATCTTGGTTATTTCTGGGAAGCTTTTGTCCAGCCTGAAGTGCAATTTTGTTGTATGGATGGTTTATGGTAACACCTTGTAAGCAGACAAAAATGGTTTTTAAGAGGTTTTGTTCTAAGGTAATAGCAAGGTTTTAAAATAGCATTTACTTAAGTGACATAAATTATTAACCCAATCTGCCCATTATCCCTACTCAAAACATTACTTTTAAATTTACAAATAATATTAATAAAACTAAATCTACTACAAAGTAACAGTGTAACAGTGCTTGCAGCATTTTCCACCAGTTATATTGCAAACCTTCAACACTGGCTTTAGAAATAATGCATTCAAGTAAACATCATTGTTGCACATTTTGAAAGCCAAAATGTGTCATTTTTAGGATCTTAAAATACTTTATTTTATCCCAGTTTAATATGCAGAGACAGTTTAACCAACCCAGCCAGTCTGACATAACCTTAGCATTAGTTAGGGGCAGGACTATCTGTTAGTCTGACCATTGAAAAGTGGAAAATAGTGCTTAAGAGACCTGTTTAAAATGCTTTGTGCAATTTTTGCAATTCCATTTTGTCAATATAGTGGTGCAGAAATGACACGGTTCCGCTTCAACGTCATTTCAGTAATTGTTTCAGTACTTATTCTTGTGTATTAAATTTCCAACCCTTTGAATGAAACGGCCAATTCTATTTTCATGTCCCTGCGTCTGCTGATTTGTATAAGTGCTATGGTCATTCATTGGCTGTCTTAAAAAGACAGAATTCCTTGTTTTCTCGCTTACGTGACTCTGTGCAAATACATAGGCAGGCTGGCCTGCGGTGGGACACCTGCTTTCAAATGAGCAAAGTGGCTCAAATCTGCTATATAGCCTGTTTGCTGATACTTGTTGCTTTGACAACAGATCCAATTTGGTTAGTGTTGAGTCTGTCTTCTCGTTTTGAGAAACGACTGTGGATTGGTCCTGTGTTTTGGAAGTCTCTGCACTTGCAGGGGTGTGAGAGGGATGAAGCTCTTCGGTGATAAACCGAGGCGCAGATGCCTCTCCCGCCAGGCCAGGAGAGTGATTCTCAGCTCCAGAGATCTTCCCATTAGCTCGCTTCAGTCTGCTGCTCTCAACGGACTTGGTGGAATTAGCAGTGCTATCCTGGGATTTCTTGCCTTGTGCTGTGTCATCATAATCTGAGAGAATTGTATCAGTGCTGCTTCCCATTTTAAGACTTTCTGAGTTCTTTCCTTTCGGTGACCTGTCCCCCTTTTGTGGGATGTTTAGAAGGGATTTTATTTTCTTGGTGCTCTTTTTCAAGAAGCGCTGCGATGATGCGCTGTTTGGTTTTGAAGGCTGACTGTCCTCCGTGTCCAGAAGCGTTGCTGACACAGTTCTCGAGGGAGGCTCTTGCCATATGTTTCCTGAGGTAGATGTGCTCTCATCTGCCTTTTTGAAATCATGATGTGAGACGGACCTCTGGTCCTCTTTGAAAGTTGGTGTGTACACTTCGTTTCTGGGATTCTCATTTGCAGACATGTTGCAGATTTTCTGTCTTCTAGGTAAAGATGCGTACATGTTATTAGAGGGCTCATTCAAGTCGCTGTTATATGTATTGCACCTGGGATCGGCCACGCTGTGCCTTTTGTATCGGTCCTCTTGCTGGTAGTCATGCTCCTTGTTTACAAATCTATTTTTGTCTCTGTTTAAACTTGCATATATTGCATCCTGTCCAGAGCCATGGGTCGTGCTACTTCCTGAGTTTTCTAAAATCTGTAAACTGCGCCTCTTTAGCATGTAGTCATCGTGCTGTGCTGTCTGATACATCTGAGCATTTGACTGAATTCGTGCCGGATCGTGTTTGGAGGATGCTGAATTATTGGAGTAGCTGTTTGTCTCTGGTTGTTCTGGTATGGTGGACGTGAAAACAACCGATGACCTGATGCGGGAGTGTTGTGGATGAGCCATTTTATTCTCCTCAAATTGGTCCAGATAATCGCAGTTCTCGCCGTAAGGTGGATCATTGTTGTTGTTGTTGAGGTAAGACTCTATCCTCCATGTCCGAAGGAAAGACTTGGAAGTACTTGCTAAACTGGGCAGGTTTTGCCTCATGTTGAGAACTTGTTTGTCATGGCCGTGGTAAGATTGGCGCATGTTTGAGCCTCTGAACATTGGGTTGATGACGTAACTTTCATACTGCTTGTCCACATCGTTGGGGAATCCGCCATAACGGTTGCTCTCTGCTGCCACGTTCCAATTACTAGTGCCATACTTGGGCAATTTTGGCAGATACACAGGCTCCTGCCGCTCTCCTGCATAGCTGTGTCTTTTGTAAAACTCTGATGTGTCTTGAAGGAATCGAGCATGTGGTGTGACAAGTGGTCTTTCTTCAACCTCTCTCAGTGCCAAAAATCCTGATCTCCTTTCACAGGCTTGCCGGTAAACAGCATCAAGTGTATGCCTTAAATGATCTTTCCTTTCAAAGGGTTGGCTGGAATGAATCAGATTTCCATTGGGCTTCGTCTCACACTGGTTCACGCTGGCAGTCTGAAACTGAGCTGGGACTGTTGATCGAGCGTACAACGTCCGAAATTCCTCATCGTAAGTCTCCACTAATTGGCCTGTTATAACCTGAACCATGCAGAGGTTTATCTTCTCGTAGGACCACATGAAGCTGTCAAACAAGAAATTAACATAAACATAGTTATTAAATTTCAGTCATAGCAACATGCAATGTTGGAATGCAGTTTATCTTTGGTAAGTTATAAATAACTGCAATCTTTTGAAAAATGCTTTTGAAAGTCAGCAATTTTTGCAATTTTTGTTTGTTGACATATGTTACAGGTTTTTCAAGTCCTTGTATAAAGTAGCCCAGAGAAGTATATGGAGACTTAAGCCACTTTTTTTTAAAAAGCATGAATGACTTTGGATTTTCTAATCATATCAAATCAATAGCCATTTTTTTACATTTGAGCAAATCACATCACAAAAATTGCACACATTAAAAAAAATATATATGTATAATAATAATAACAATACAAAAGTATATGACCACTTTCTGGTTGTCAAATGTACTGTAGAATATGTCCACAGTTAATGTGATAAACTACTATGGTTGATAAAAACAACTATGTTTTTTTTTCTAGGGCACATGTATGAACCTGAAGGAAGCCCAAAGGGGGGAAAAAATATTATTATCATTATTAAATTAATAATAAAAAATGCCGCCTCACCTATATGATCCAAAAAACACTTTTTGGCAGTCAGCAAGAAAAAATTTCTGCCCCATTCCTCCATGGAACTTTACCCCAGATCTGCAACAATATTCCTGGCCTTTCACTGTGCGTATCCTCATATTCTATATCCAAGAAGAAGAAAAAAAGTAGATATATTTTAGCAAGAAACCAAGCAAATATAAATATCCTTGAATTTGAAACAACATTTTAACTACTTTAATTCAAATTCTTACAGTGCACGAGTCATCAGTTGCCCATTCTTTCAAATAAAACACATATTTGTCTTTATAAATGACCATAACACTCTGGTTACTGACGTAACCTTGGTTCCCTGAGATAAGGGAACAAGCATTGCGTTTAAAGCAGTATGGGGAAACTCCTGTTTACTCTGTTACTGAAGCCTGATTTGTACATGTTTGTGTGGCTGCACAAACCAATGGCGCTTTTGCCTGCCAAAAGGGGCGGAGCTGACCTCAATATAAATCGGCTCAGACCTCCATTTAATCTTAACCATTCGACTGAAGCAACAGTCATCGATTCGTGTGCAGTTTATAGCACGGCGAGTGACGCAACACTTGTTCCCTTATCTCAGGGAACTGAGGTTACGTTAGTAACCGGAGCGTTCCCTATCGGACGGTCTCTCCCGCTGCGTTTAACGCAGTATGGGGAATGCATCCAATCACGCCATGCTATGAGCAGATACAGAGCAACCTGCTCTGTGAGCCCAGTCTCCTAAAGAACATGAGCAAAACTGAATCCCAAGCTAATTGGCCGAGGACTACAGACATAACCATTTCCACCCTCAGGGAGAAATAGGCAGATTAAGCAGACTAGATCGGTGCCTGCAGGGCAGTCGTTAACAAACTTAAGACAGGAAGCACTGACTGACAGTGCCTGCAAGTCACCCACTCGCTTGACCGACAGTATATGCAAATAGGAGGGCGGCTTAAGCAACATGGGTCGCAGCTCGGCCGAATGGAGCGGCTCGAAGGGAAGGCCCTGTAGGGCCCTTAGGACTATTGACAAGACCCAGGTCAGCACAGTCTGATGACGAGGATGATCTCCGTGTGTCCTTCAAGAACTTAAGTATCAGATCGTTTCTGCCGACCGATTGGCCAACTTCGAGGGAATGATTTGCTGCGATAGCTGCCACATAAACTTTGAGTGTGGAAGGGGCGAGCCCGTTGTCCAGCAACTCTTGTAAGAAAGTTAGCACATGGGACACATCACAAAAGACCGGATCCAGGCTTCGTGCAGAATATCAGTCACAAAATACTGACCATTTAAGGGCGTAAAGGCATCTTGTAGATGGTGCTCTAGCCTCTAAAATGGTGTTGCTCACACTTGCTGGGAGCTGTACAGGCTCCCGTCGCGGCTCCATACATTAAGGCTCCAAAGCTCTGGCCGGGGGTGCCAAATAATGCCCTTCGCCTGAAAGAGAAGGTCCTGCCTCAATGGTATCGGCCACGGGGCTGCTGCTGACGGCTTTACTAACTCAGCGAACCATGCCTGGTCCCTACAGAGCGGGGCCACCAGGAGGACTGAGCATTTGACTTCCCTGACCCGTCTGATGACCTGAGGAAGCAGGACGATTGGGGGGAAGGCATATAGACGAGCGCTGGGCCAGTCGTGGGCCAGGGCATCTCGCTGCATTGAGAAATAAGTTGGACAGTGAAAGTCTTCTGAGGCAAAGAGGTCGACCTCTGCCCTCCCAAAGACAGACCAAATTTCCTGAACCATCTGAGGATGTAAGGTCCATTCTACTGGGGCCACATTGCCTCTGGAAAGCTTGTCTGCTCCAAGGTTCAGACTGCCCGGCACATGAACCACTCTTAGTGAGTTTGCTTTGTGCCCAAAATAGGAGGCACCGAGCCATCCTGTAAAGGGAATGTGACCTGAGACCGCCTTGGATATTGATGTATGCTACCAACGTCATGTTGTCCGCCAGACCAGGATGGGCACGGGCACGGGTTTTGAGGCAAAGATGGAGAGGCCACATATGGAGCAGGCCTAGAGGAATAACAGAGGAGATGGCCACTATGAGGCCAAGCATCCTCTGAAAAGCCCTGAGGGGATGTAAAGTCCCTAGTTTGAAAGATGCCACCAGTCGTTGAATAGTCCAGCGTAATCCAAGCCCACATCTGGGCAGAGACCATAATCTTCCCAGAAAGACCACTAGCTGTCTGGGTGACAAATGACTCTTGGCTAGGTTGATTCTCAACCCAAGGCACTCCAGGTGGCTGATGCAGAAGCGTCCTGTGAGCGACCAGCTCCCGTTCTGACCTGGCTAAAACCAGCCAATCGTCGAGGTAGTTCAAAATGCGGATTCCCATCTGTCTCATCCTGTGCACTTTGTAAAAGTGTGTGGGGCCAGAGACAGTTCGAATGGCAGTACTGTATATTGATAGGCCACTCTCTCGCATGCAAATCTTAAGAACGGTCTGTGACGGGGGCTATGTGGATGTGAAAATAAGCGTCTTTCAGATCCAAGTCAAAAACCAGTCCTCGGGGCATATTTGTGCAAGGATCTGTTTTAGAGTTAACATCTTGAACGGCCGTCTCATTAGTGAGCGATTCAGATGCCTGAGATCGAGAATGGGTCTGAGCCTGCCATCTTCTTGGGAACAAGGAAGTAGCAGCTGAAAAAGCCTGACTCAATGTTTGCTAGAGGTACCATCCCACGGCACATTTGCATGCAGTGTTTGTAATTCGGGCTGAAGAACATGCTCTTTGATGTCCTGTACAGAAGTCTGAATAATGCCTCTGAACAAGGCGGCCTGCGAGCGAACTGGAGCGAGTAACCTTTTATTATAGAACCCAGCTTTATTTGGTATGCTGTCCGAAGGGAGGGCTCCGAGCTCGGAATTTAGCCAAAACCCAGAGAACTCCCCCACTATCCCAAGCTGGGATAGGAATAGTTAGGAGTGAGGAGTTGGGGTGGAGGAGGAATGCCAGAAAACTGTTGTGGAACAAAGGTAAGTTGGCTGTATATATATTTACTAATTAATAATTAATTGCTAATTAAGTTGATTTTCTGAACGTGCTCTACCTATGCTAAATTGGTTGATTATCTGAACATGTCCCTCCAAAACTTTTTTAATAAAACATAATTAATAAGTACCACAGAGTCTCGGGCACAAGCCTGAATGTTCAAATGTAATTAAGAAATTTGGTAACACTTTAGATTAGGGAACACTTATTCACTATTAGGTAAGATTTTTCCCTCAATAGACTGCTAATTTGCTGCTCATTAATAGTTAGTAAGGTAGTTGTTAAATTTAGCCATGGGGTTAGCCATTAACGGATCGTATGGTCATGCAGAATAAGCCATTAATATGTGCTTTATAAGCAGTGTTGGGCAGTAACGCATTACTTTGTAACGCTTTACTGTAATTTTATTACTTTTTTAGTAACGGAGTAATTTAACGTGTTATAATTTTCAAAATAGTAATTAGAATATAGTTACAAGCCGAGGTCTATATACGTTACTGCTGCATTACATTGCTGACAGAATGCAGTGTTTTATAATCTAGAGATTGTAAAAAGGATGTAGCACACGCACTGTCGAGTCAAGTTCCAGTGGATTAGAGACCTGCTCCTGCGAGACCCGATGCAACAGAGTGTGGCGCGGGACTAGTGATGGGAAGTTCGGATCATTTTACAGACTTGAACAAATCTTTTTCCGAGTCATTTCGTTCATTTTAGCAAAATATAATTAAAATGTTACGTGTTACTTCCCTAACACGTCTACTACATACACAAACGTTGATCACACTACAAACAATACAAAACTGCTATAAGAAACAGAAAAGATTGGTGTGATACACATGCGGAACAGTTTGGTAATTGCCTCCAGTCAGTGCGAAATTGCGGTAACGCCGGATGTTTAGACAGTGGCGGACTGGAGTAAAACTAAGAGCAGAGAGAATGTTAATTTTGTAAAGGTCGAAAAATAAATTGTGTAGTGCAATTGAGCAATTTCAGTGAGAATGATTCTGATTTTATTACATTCGACATAAATTACAATTGATAATGAATAATGTATTGACAGTAACAAGGTCGCACATGTTGAAGCTCGCGCAGCCGGTGTGTGTGCGAGATAATCTCATGGAGAAATCAAAACAAATGAGCAAAACAGCACAGACAACACACTTCGGTAAAAATCTTCGGGTTTTTTGAGTCGTTCGTTCATCACGTGACAGCCCCATATGCTTTAACCAATGCAGTCTGAGCCGGAAAGAGAATTGATTAGTTCATCTCTGGAGTCTTCGGGTTTGAGTCGTTCGTTCATCACGTGACAGCCCCATATGCTTTAACCAATGGAGTCTGAGCCGGAAAGAGAATTGATTAGTTAATCTCTGAGTCTTTCGAATCATTCGAAATGAATCATCATCATTATTATAATTATTATTTACTCTTACAGTTACGTGATGCGTTTCTGGTCTCAAATTGAAGCTTTTTACTTCTTACAGTTTATAAATGTGTGAATTTCTGTCATTATGGTTATCTATTTTCCATAACACTGAATGTTGTAACAAAGGTAATAAAGAGTTGGTTATTATTAAGTCTCTTTCCGGCTCAGACTGCATAGGTTAAGCTTATGGGTCTGTCACGTGATGAACGAACGACTCGAAAAACCCGAAGACTCAAGAGATGAACTAATCAATTCTCTTTCCAGCTCAGACTGCATTGGTTAAACTTATGGGGCTGTCACGTGATGAACGCACGACTCAAACCCGAAGACTCCAGAGATTAGCTAATCAATTCTCTTTCCGGCTCAGACTGCATTGGTTAACGTATGGGGCTGTCACGTGATGAATGAATGACTCGAAAAATCCGAAGACTCGAAACGGGTGAACTACTTTACTAATTCCAGTACAGAACCTATAGGATGTTGCGCATGCATGCAGGCTTTAGCAAGTCTGTTAAACTTTATTTAAAATAATAAATCAACCATATAAATTTCAGGATCTGCTTCAGTAGCTGTTGCTATGCTGCGTAGTGACATTTGAATATACTGAGTTAACAGACATTCCAAAAATGTCAGTATCAGAAAAATACCCAGATGAAGGCACTTGGTGAGGTGTGGTGAGAAAAATCTTAATCGCAGCTTGTTTTTCATGTAATAATAGTTAACACCCTCTGGGAAGAAGTGGGAGGGACAGTGCTTTCAGTACATCGCTTCTTTATATGGCTCGTCATCTGTACATGAATACTTCCAGGTGTCGTCATATTTGACAAGAAAGTCAGCGTGAATAAATGACAGTATTTAGTTGAAATTGATCATGTGGAAAATATTTGAGCATTTTCCTATGGCGATCATGTATATGTTTAAGTTTCTCAAAGAACGACTCTTTCATTTCATGCTCTTCCATAGTAAAAATATTCTCTATGACTCTGTTTGAAATATTTTACAAAATGTAAGAAATGTTAATAAAACTGTCCTTCAATCGCTGCAAGGAATGCGTGTTCATTTAATTTAATGCAAGAGATCATTTAGAAATGAAACTGAACTGCACCATGTTTAGAAAATAGTTAATAAAAAAAATGATAATTAAATCAGGTGAATTAGTAGTATTTTCTGGTAAGTGTTACTACTACTATTTATTACTGTATAAAAACAAAAATAAATTAAATAAAAATTCCAATCTACTTAAAATGAACTGATAATCATCATAGTAATACAGGTTGTTCAAAAGAAAGCCACACGATGAACATGGCCAATACTCACAAAGTCACAACACCATCTTGGTAACACGCATGACACTGTAGCATTGGTTTGAGTGTGCTCATCTCTTAAAAGTGCTGTATAAGTTTTTGACTCTACTAAAGCATAAAAATACCATAATATGTTTGCAGATATTTAAGAAACATGCTAAGTTAACATACTTGTTTATCTGAAAAACAATGCTACAGTCAGTTATTCTCCTTTGAAAATGGGCGTTCCGGGCCGGAATGTCGGTCTCTGTTTTGGTTTGTGAAACCCGCCCACTGCCAGTTCCCCCAATTGTATTTCGTCTCCCTGGGTTGCCAGTTGGAGGAAAACAGAGCGTATTTAATTTCATTCATCGTCAAGTGTTGGTGTCGTCAATCTGGCAACCTGCGTGTGCGTCAAGTCAGAGGAGGAGGGGCCGGGTGAAAAAAAACCCCCTCTCCAATGTTTTTAATTTGGACTGCATTACCTAGTTCAACCACTCGGTGTCAGCACCTTTAAATGAGGATTAAATTGGGCCAGAATGACCTGGAACAGCATTTTAACAGTTTGTTTGTCAGTTCATTCAATTTCCTGTATGTTCCAGTACTGAGAGTATGACACATTCTGTCACTCAATCGAGAAAACCTTTTCATGCACAGGTTTATACATTAAGCAATACGCTTCTCTCTTGTCAATGGTAGAGGCAACATATTTGTCTAGAGCAGCACAGTTCTCTTGAGCAGAATGGGAAGCCTCGTCTCTCTCAGACATGCACTGCACTTCGCTCCGCTGCCTGCTCTGTGTTTCATTGAAATCGCACAATGAAACGCAACCAAATGGGCACTTTCTGATATGCATCTACTGATATGCAGTAGCACTGCTGGTTTATAAAAAGGTGTATGCAATGCAAAGCGAGAATCATATCACTGGACCAAAGCATAACATAAAGGTGTTTTGGAATATTTATCCATCTCTATATTGTATGCATTTCATTTGATTTATTATTTTTCCCATGTTTGTTTTCTAGCAAACATAAGTAAAAAGGGTCTTAATATAGTAAATTATACTGTTTGGGGATACAGTAGAATATGAACACTTACCCTGAGTTTTTGGATTTGGATGTCTTGATTTTCTACCATATTGAGAAAGCTTTTGAAGTGATTATGGTCAAGGAGAATGTAGACAGGAACACCTCTGACTGAGGCATCCACCACTTCTTTAAAGATGTCCACATCGGTGAAAATATCCATTGCGATTGCTATGACCTGTATAGACATACAAATGAAAACATAATAGAAACGTCAGCCTCAGAGGATTTTTGGGCATTCACTGTCAGAACAGGCCGTCTCTGATATTCTCTTAAAGGGGTCATATGATGTTGCTAAAAAGAACATTATTTTGTGTATTTGGTGTAATGAAATGTGTTTATGCGGTTTAAGGTTCAAAAAACACATTATTTTCCACATACTGTACATTATTGTTTCTCCTCTATGTCCCGCCTTTCTGAAACGCGTCGATTTTTACAAAGCTCATCGGTCTGAAAAAAGCGAGGGGTTCTCTGATTGGCCAGCTATCCAGTGCGTTGTGATTTGCCGAATTCCTCAAGCGTGAGACAGAAATGTTACGTCCCTTGCCATATTGTGATGCCTGCGGCAACCACATGTGACGACCCACGGGCTGGACTCTGCTTCGTCCACGATGAAAGCCGATCCGGCGATCGACAGCGCTATATCGTCCTCTTTTGGAAGGCCAAACAAAGTAGTTTCACTTTCACAACGAAGCACACAACGCCTTCACGACATGGCGGCGGCGGCAACAACAATACTACGCCTTCTTTCTTTGCGTGAAGATGTGGGAAGAGTTGCATAACGCCGCCCAAATAGTGACGTAGGTATGTGGGGGCGTGTTAGAACGAGCCGTTTTAGGTAGGCGTGGCTGACTCTTAACTTTTATAAAGAATATCTATTTGGATTTGAGACTTTAGTCTTTGCAACTTCATCTTCATGCATCATATGACCCCTTTAAATCAATGACATCCCTGTCAGTTACACAAAGCTGAACATAGCAGAGGTGTCAGCCCAGAAGCTGCTTCAGTTTTTTTAAATGACACCCGTCGTTTTTCTGCATAATCAGAAAAACCACATTCAATAACTTAAAAGATGGCTTTCATGAAACCGACAGGGGATGATATGTATTTGCTTGGGCCTTTTGCCTAATATTAAACAGAAAGAAGTTGGGGAGAAGACTGTACGGTTTGTATTATTTAAAGGTTTAGTCCTAGCATTTGTCTTTCAGGACTTTCGGCATTCCATGATTCAAGCCTTGACAGGTTTAAGATGTTCCATTAATGCCAAATGACAACGAGCCTAAGCGTAAGTAGTATCTCACCACACCCTGTACAACATGTACTGATTAACAAATGAGTGATATAGAATTTCTACAGAAATTGATGAGACCTTGTCAGTATGATCAGTGTTGTACAGCATATAATCTTGTCTGACCTTTAGAGTTTTGTATTTCAAATGAAGCAAAAGGCCATGAGAGGCGTTGTGAGAGATTTTACCATGACTAAGGTTGTTAGGTACCACTCAAAGATGCATAACATGGGTAAAACAGCAATATGACAAAAGATCAATTTTGCTTGTTAAGCTCATCACTTCCGTACACGCTGACATTTTTAAACCAAAGATATCTTGTTTACTTAGACATAATAATAGTCCATGTGTTTTCTCACATGCTGTACTTTTCACATAAAGAGTTCTCATGCATTCTTATTCAAAGTGTCTCCTCTCATCCTCCACCTTAAGGAGCCGTTGAGCCTTTCTAATTTACTTGTTCATGTGTCATTACTAAAAAGGCTTCATTACTGCCAGGCAGAATCAAAGCTAATGATATATTTTTACTGCTTTTAAAATCCCTTTGTTTTAAAAAACATGCGTACAAGTAAAGCGTACACTGTAAAAGAAATTATGTAGTTTTTACAAAATCATTTTGGCAGCTGTGGTTGCCAGAATAATTTTGTAAAACATACAGAAAAACTGTAAACACATTTACGGCCAAAAACTGAACATTTTACAGTATAAAACTGTAATTTACAAACAATCAAATTTGAATGTAAACCAGTAAATTCAACAATGCACACTGCTATTAAAATCTGTTTTGTACCTTTAACATACTGACAACCACCATAATAATGCAGGTGGTAAAAGAGAAAGCCACATGAAGAATCAAAGCTCATCACAAGCAGCTTCACCACAAGCAGAAGTATATACTAATATATAGAAGGTGCACAGAGTCATTCACGCAAACACAAAACACCATCATGGTAACACACATGATACTTAAATAATGCATTAAACTTTCATTAAACAACAGAAGATGTAACATAAAGCCCAAATATACATAACTAATAACAAAAACTATTTAAAAAAAAAAAGATTAGTGAAATAAAATACTTTCAAATGGTGAGTGTCATGCAGAGAATTCTGGGAATATCAGTTTACAGTTTTTGACTGTAAATTATACATTGATTTGTTCATTTTTACTTCTAAAAACTGTGAAATTAACTGCATTTTACTGTAAAATTACATGAAAATTATATTATACAGTTTTTCCCTGTATATAGTATGGGAACTTACTGTTAACCTTTTAACAGTTTTTGGTAACACTTTATTTCGATAGTCCACTTTAGACATTCTTTTAACAGTAAATACCTTTGCAACAACATGTCAGCTAGCAGTTAGTAGAGTATTAGTAGACTGTTTGCTTAATATCTTCTAACACTTTCTTTGTCAACTTATTCTACTAACCCTAAACCTACCCTAACAGTCTACTCTGAGAGTTAGTAGACATGTAGATGCAAATTGATGAGAATTAGTTGACATGTAGTTACAAAGTTACTTATAGTTAGTAGAATGTCTAAAGTGGACTATCGAAATAAAGTGTAACCCAGTTTTTTTTTTCCGTAGCGTTTTTACAAAATTTTACAGTTAAAATTACACTTATTTTTTACAGTGTACGCAACACTTCACTTGGAAATACAAGTAAACTCTTATAATGGAAATTATGATTTTAAAAGCTTGTAAGAAAAAATACTTTTCTCACACCTGCTTCCCCTCTTTTATACAAAAACCCATCAACACCTTTGCTAAAAAACATAGTAAAACTCCTGGGAACTTCTCACAACACACTGCTGATGTGCGGTTGATATATTCTATTGTATAATGTTCTCTTGTCAAACCGCTTTCAGTTTAATTGAATCTCGGCAGAGGCTAGTATATCAGTCGATATCATTTGGCACCCTACATGAGAACCCCCCCGCACCCCCAAACACACCTGACAAGATACTGTATACATCGCTCAAGAGTTTCATGCTGTGAGTCGACTCTAGGGAGCACATGTAATCAGAGCGCCAGAGCCACACGAGGTGCAGCTCATTCAGCACACTGAAATTGGTTTGGTAAATCCATGCCCTCGTGAGATGCTGTCCTAGGTGGTAGCCTATGTTGCCTAATGGGTCTGACTCTGCTCTGCTCTCCAAAAAACAAACAAACAAACAAACTGAAATGTGATCCACAATCTATTAAGATTTTTGGGAAAAAGTAAAATTGTTGACACACAAAATGTCATGCTTCTATACTTTTATTAATTGAATTATTATTTACTAATAATAATTATTATTACTATGGAAATTATTTCTTTAATGAAATGATACTCTAAATAATAAACTAAAACTGCCAGTAGGTGGTGGTAAATGTCTTAATGATTAAGTTATCGAGTCATTTATTCATTATTTTGATTCGTTTAAACGGCTGATTCATTCAGGAGTGAAGTAAATGGTTCTCTTTATGAATGGTCCATTGAATCATTAGGCTTGTTCGACTTGAAGCGGATCATCACCATCAGATCGATCAGTGTGTGACATCAAAGTACCGCGAGAGCGACTAGAGAGCAGACGACTCTGCATGCTTTTGAATCACTCTCTTAGGTCTGTGGAGCGCCGCTTCAAATCCAGCGCACCTAATGCTTCACCCAATTCGTTTAAAATGTGGATTAAGACACGAATGCAGCTGTGTGTTGCTCGGAGACAAACAGTTCTGGTTTGTCTTTACATTTTCGTTGGCAAAATTGAGTAAAACAGACAACATTGTGTCTAAAATAATACAATATTAACTTCTTATTTATTGAACTGTTGTATAAGATCAGTATCACATTTTCACTCGTGTGATATTGCACTTATTGCTCGTGTGATGTTGCTTGACTATATGATGTAAATATGAGACAAAAACTCAAACAGGGGCATTTTTTGCCACTGCCTCTAGGGACATTCTAACTACATTCTCTAGGCTCCATCACGCAGTGAGTTGTTGCCCTACATCATATATCAATCAACTGTATGAAATGTCAGATGACCCACGTAGGTCTGGGGTGGGGCAAGTGCATTAAATGCGTTAATAATTTTAACACGTTATTTTTCACTGTAATTAATTAATCCAATTTACGCGTTAAATTACCAGCCCTAATCAGAACTGTTATACTTTATAACTCGCAATTGCAAGTTTATATCTCACAATTCTGAGAAATTAAGTCAAAGCTGTGAGAAAAAAGTCAGAATTGCATGATATAAATCTATCTGTGTACAATGTTCAGTAGAAGCTCTTAGACATGCTGCCACATTAATTATATGAGCCAGGGCTTTAATCATCTCTCATGATCAAAATACAAAGAAAATTGCATTGCTCAGAAAGGAGGCAATGCATTGTCATTTATTACTAATAAAGAGTGCTCCACACCCCCGGTAGCAAGGACATCTTTGCATGACTTTTTTTTTTTTTTTATGTGGTAAAGCTTGCTTCTCATAGGCACACCTAGATGTTTCTGACACTCCTATCTCATCAACTGTAAATGGAGCGATCATTTCAGTATTGCATATTGCACAACTAGTTCCATTGTTTGCTCTGTATTTGTTCAGCACAGTTTAGCTGCCACTGTTGCTGGGGAGAGACTGCTGTAATTTGTACATGACTGATGCCTGAGGGAGAAAGTGATGTACCTGTCTTTATCACATCTTTAGCAAGAGTTCAAGACGTCACAATTGTGGGGCTGCTCTCAAAAGCCATGATTGAAAGGAAATCAATCTATAGCCTCCTCTGTGATTATGAGGGAATCACGGGGTGAACAGGCAGGGCAGTGAAAATGGTTGGCACTTTTCCTATACTCGTGTGACAATGCAACGTTTTATTGCTGCGACAGACAACAATGCTGCTCTCATCAGTGCCTTGTGCCAAATGACATACAAGATTACGGACAACACCTCATTAAAAATGGAAAAGAAAAGAAAAAATCAAACATTCACTACATTATTTCTAATGCAAAATTCAAAAAGATAGAAACAAGAAATTGTATTTTGCTTGCATATTCATGGCAATTAAGCACATTTAAACCCCAATCCTTATTACCATAATGGGGGGAAAAAAACAATCAGTGTCTCCTTTTTTTTTAATGCCCAGTTATGCATGGACGCACTACCATAGTAATTGAGGTACTAAGTCCATGTAGTTTATTAATATTATTCAGTACTTTATTTGGTAACTGTATAACTGTAATGGGTTATCAGTTATGTGTGTCATTTAGTTTCGTCTTCATGGACTTTTAGGATGTTTTCATTAGTTCCTGTTTGCCTTTGTTCAGTCTTCCTGCCGCTCTTTAGTTGTCATGTGAGGAGTTATTTCAGTTCAGTTGTGTATCGTTAATTATCCTTGTTTGTATTAGTACTTAAGGTCCTGTGTTTTCAGTGCTGAGTGTCTGGTTTCGTCTGTGCAAGTAATGATTTCTCTGATTCGTTCAGTTCATTTACGTTGGGGATTATTATTAAAGACTGTGATCATACCTTGTCTTCCTCATCATGTGTCTTCCTGCAACATTGCATGACAATAACATTATATTCATGTATTTTTACAGTACACACTGTGCTGTAAAGTGCAGCCAACAAATCTAAATAACCAAGTCCCTGCCCTACATTTGTTCTTTAAAAAAAAATTAAAATGTTTCATGTGACCATATGTCACAATACAAAAGAAAAGATGAGAAAAATAGATGCATGATATATTATTTAACTTAGAAAATGTTTAACCGCCATGACAGAATGTCTTGTACTGCCTCTCATAAATAAATACAATTTTTTAAATTATCATCCCATTAAGAATAAAAGTCATTTAAAATAATAATAATAATAATAATATCATTGATGTATATGTCACCTCACGTTGAACTAGAGATACTTTACCATTATTCTTTTAATTTGGAGTGAAATCTAAGCTGGCCAAGAGATATTATCTTTCATTATCTCTTATTCTCTCACTAACAATTGCATAGCAGTGCTGGGCGCAAAGACAACATTCAATTTAAAGTTAATTAGTTGAATGTAAGGCTTTAATTCCACAGTGTCAGGCATGTCGAACCTAAGCTAAATGTATCCAACTGAGGATAAACAAAATGATGTAACTGAAAATGGATTTTATTTCAGCCACAGAGTGTACTCTGAGAGCGTCTATGATGTTTTATGTAGTTGTGCTAACATAATTTATTTAGAAAGACATGTCTTTGGGGGAAAGTTCAATTTACTCTAAAGGTAGAAGCTGTCTGCAAGGCTGAACGTGTGTATGATAGGTGATTCCAGTGAAGATCAAAGACCAACTTTGTATCTCTAGATTTTAAAGATCTTCGCTCATGTAGCCTTGATCTGTTACTATTAGACTCTAATGAAAAACAGCAAGCTACAACAACAACTGAAGATGCCTAGAAAATACCTTTTTACCATAGAGGCCACCCTGGCGTTATTTGAGGAAAATAATGTATTCATATTGCGTGAAACATGTCCTGTAACACACAATTGTTAAGATCAGCCTAGTGGATGAGAAATTAAAGATTTAGCTTTTTATGTTTATTGGCACATTTTGTTAGCTTTCAAACATTACAAACATTAATTTGAATCAAAAAAGGATTTGAAAATTATTTTTTAAAAATCCTACTGCTTACTACCATTCCGCGAAGCTTTGCGGATGACAAAGCACAAGCAAATAGCGTAATCAATAACAAATATTGATAGGCCTGTCAATATTTAAACATTATTGCTTAAAATCAATTACTCTATGTAGAAAATGAATGCAAAATCTGACTGTGCACTTCCAAAGATTTGCTCATTTATTTATCGTATGCTCAACAGGGTGACAGTGAAACTCATTTTCCCAAGAGTGACCTTATCAACTGCACCATCTTTGATTGTGGAAATTGTTATAGAACAGTCTCCCTAGAGCAACCTGAGGTTAAGAGCTTTGTTCAAGGACACAATGATACAAGTTCATGGATCACCCCTTGTGGGTTTTGAGCCCACAACCTTTCAGTTACCAGCCAGATCTGTTATCACTAGGCTACAACACCATTCAAAAGCTCAATTCTGTCAGGACCACTATCGTCAAAATGATAGATACTTAGCATAAAGCTTGGTTTGGCGGTATGGTTCTGTTCTGGGCAAAAACCTCCCTGCCCATCCATGCAGCCTGTCATGAATGAGCAGTGAGAGCAGCAACAATAACCCCCCTAGGGTTAACAGAACAGAACAAGGCAGATATCATTAATGTACTTAATGATATTTAAGTATAACACTTTATTCAAGATAAAGGAGTCTGATTAGCAAGGAATATCAGAAAGCCACGTCCTGACTGTCGCGAAAGGAGGAGCTGGGAATGGAGGAGGGTAATTTGCTGCTGAATCTGAAAAGCTGCTGAATAATACTGAAAAGAGCTTATATAGGAATGCCGCGATAAGTGTCGTATTCCTATAGGTAGATGTGATCAGCTGATGCAAGCTTGACTCACGTGACCTGCCAGAACTAACGCTAACGCTTAATTTCTGATTCTGGGACATTCTTGAGTTATGTGTGTAGCTCTATGTGTGCACCTATGTGTTTCTTAACTCTCAGCATAGTTCAAAAGCACATGATCTACAGAAGGACTGGCGTTTATTTACACCCTTTTTTTCAGCATGCTGTTTTATCAACATTACCTGCCTGGCATCCTGTATTTGTTTGCGGATCACTTCCTTGATAGTGGGGCTGTTTTGCTTCGGCGGGTGGAAGAGCAGGTCTATGCTGGTCTCGAGCCTTCTGTGCGGGACGTCTGGCCAGCCTAAATCCAGGTTTGGCGGGTCAGTGTCCGAGTGAGTGGGCCAGTATGTGCCCGTGGAGGATGTGTCATCCTGCAGACAGTCCACTTCCTCTGAGTGGTTGCTGGTGGGGGGCTGCACAGCACTCTCTGTAATCTGGCCGATTTCTTCCTCAGAGAGGAAACCGCATATGCCCTCGTCTTTGATGAAATTTCGATAAGAAGCTTCTCCCTCTTTGACAAGGCAGTCAATGGCTAACCGATACGCTTCCTTGTAATGCGGCTGTATGTAATTTTCGGCCTTGAACTCTCCCTTTGAGGAGGACAGCAGTGAAAATTCGGATTCCATCACGGTGTTCGTTTGGATTCCTCAAAACACTGTACAGCCTTTGCCACCTAAGAAACAAAACACATTATGTTTAACTAGGACAATTCTGCACATCAGCGATATTCTGTAGCAAAGCACCTAGATACATGCATGATAGCATATTGCATAGCATTAAATGCTGGTTAGGAGCTTCTTCTTGGCTATCAAGACCTGGTTTGGCAAGCTTTGCACATTTGAGCTTTTTGGTTTCAGCCACTTACAGTATGTAAAATGTTTCCAATACGACCCTCAATGAACAGCCATCACTGGCTTGTATACAAGTTTTATAAAAAAAAAAAACCACTCAGATAAAGCAATAACTACAAGCTTTGAGCTTGAGGTCCTGCCGTTTGTCTTAACTCTGTAGCTATGATTGCAGGAACTGCTTGTTTGGACATGTTACTTCTCCACACTCATTTGGTTTGGAATGATGGATCCCATGCATCAGTGCCATCACTCTAGACTACACTTTCATTTTTTTATGATGTGCCTTTAAAAACATATTATCATGGGCCTTATCCACATTTTTGTCCAGTAAATCCGATATCCTAATGTGTGTGTGTGTGTGTATATATATATATATATTGTATATTATTATTATTAGGTGCTATATTAGGTCATATTATATCAGGTTATCAGGTCAGGTTTATATTAGGCCAATGGAATGACTACAGTCTTTACCTCATATAAGTCTACATCATTTTAAACATAATATAGAAGCACTATATTATGTGTAAAACTTTTTTTTAATGAGTGCACATTTAAAATACTGAGCAGCAGCAGTGAGCAAACTCTCCAGATGTAACATGTTCTGCTTATGATGAAACTGTGAGTTACTCACTCTTCTTATAATGAAGAAGCTGCCCTGTAATTATTTTTCTTCAACTGAAAATGTGAGAACATGTTATGACGTTATTGCACTGTCCAGCTTTGTTACTGAGTCAGGCCTACAGTAACAACCAGAACATTCCATTTCCAACTTAATAATGTTTTGTGGGTGCAGGACAGTTAGTTTAGTTAGTTGACACTCTCTAAATGTTGCTCGCTAAGTATGTCTATAAGCCCTGAAGAAAAATGAAGTTATTCCAATCATGCCAATAGTCACAGAACCCTTCAAGCCTGCTAATGGCTACTCAGGCACAACTGTTTGAAGCAGTTGCATAAGCTATAACTGTCACTAAAAACAACTAGTCGGTGAAAAAAAGGCAAATGGCAAATCATCTATTATAATGTTAATGAAATTTAAGATTAAAAAATATATATCCTGGCACAGAAATTATGTACTTCATCTTTAAAGAAACAAATTAAAACTGACCAAAACAAAAACAAGCTTTGAGGATTTAATAGTAAATTGTTGAGTAAATATATATATTTAAAAAAAAAAGTCAATCACATGCATTTTAATAGAGTCCTACAGAAACAAGTGTGTCATTAATTTGGAAAACAATATTTGCTCTTTCTGTTTGCTGGGTGCAGGATAGTTATAGATGGTATATCTACAAGTTACCAAGTAATTACAGGTGAACAAAACTGTAACCTATGCATTCAGGTCAAAACCACACACTCCAAAACCTTGATGTCATTAAAAAGGTTATTTCCCAGAATCCATCAAGGTTCATCATATTTCAAATGAATTCTATCGGGCATAATTAATTTATTCAACTTGACTTGACTTGATCAACAGGTGATGAGATCTCCACAGGCCTAAAGCATTCACAAGGGGTTGGCATTCAACACTTAAAGTCATTCAGAGCCCCACCTGCTCTGATTAATACACTGACTGAATAACAAAGACACCTTTAGTTAACCAAAACGTAATGCAGGTGTTAAACAACTCATTTTGTGGTTCTATGAGAGTTCTTTGTTACTACAATATTTTAAATGCTGTACGATTTGCTGATTTATATTGCATTTAAAAGATCTTGCAACTTGATTTTGCACTTCATTCAGAAAGAAAATGAGAAAAAAAGAGAGATTGCACGCAACTTTTCACATATTTGTTCATCTTAGAGATCATAAGACATCAGTACATTCCAAAGATAAAACTAGAACTAAAATCCATGTATAGCAAAAGACAGTTTGTTTGTGAGAACCCTATTTATTTCATTGTACACCTTTCTCAGAAATAGTCTGTCATAGTGTCATGCACTGACATTGTGACATGTATCTTTCAATATGCAAAATCAATACAGGCAGACATATAGCAAAGTAACCTGACATCTGTACTCTGCAGCTTTCTTGCTCCAAACAATTCAGTACTTCAGTAACATTGAGTATGACATTCAAGTCTTTGCCATTTGTAAAAAGTTACTTACTTAAGAGGAAATCATCATGCTGTGTCTCTTAGCATTCTTATCCCGCGTTGTACCAGTATGGATGAGCTATGTCGCAAGATGAAGGAGATTTGTTAGTCTCTGGAAAAAAAAACCCTGAATGTGTCTGAACAGGAGAAGTGCTGAGAACCTGGAGAAGGGTGGGGACTCAAGTTTTCACATGCAAATAATGAGAGCATCCCGCTGGCCAGAGGCAGTAAACCTGTCTGACATACCGAAGACACGCCTCTTCCCCTCTATCTTTCAGCCTGTGTCTCTATCCTTTCAGAGAGTTCATAGTTCACTGAGATAAAGTTGACAGTTTCTATTTCTGACAGCAGTGATGTTTTGTAAATGTGACATGTACAGTGTTTCAGTGACTTCTTTCTTGTCATACTAAATCAAATCCTTCACAGCGTGTAGGAAGGCAAGGCATGCTAATGTTGAGAGGAAATCTTTTTTTTTATGAATTAATTCATTTATGTTTGGAGGCATGTTTTGATCTATCAAAATGCTTCTGATTATCTATGTTCTGCTGTCCTCAAATTTCCAGGCCTCCAAAGATCAAGGAGACTGTCAAAAAGCTTCTGGGACACGTGTGCTTGCCATAAATGATCACATGTCTACTTCAGTGGGGTGCACTGCTTATTCAACAGTCCTTTGTGTGGAAGGAACACAGGGAGTTTTCATGTGGGCGGTTTTGTCAGTTTACCTCCATACACGCAGTGAGCATTTCATATTGTGATGTTTCATTTGTAGGATTGAGAACCATTTAATTGCTGAAGAAAATAACTGAATCATGAAGCTTTGTTCTGTTCTCGATGTGGACAGAACATAGTACTCTAATGCTGTTTCATGTGTCTGCTGTTCAGTGTTTTTGCTTGAAGGCGCTACTGAATCTACAGGGCAATAGCAAAAGCAATTGTTTTTTTAACCCTGACGAAGGCCTGTTTGGGCTGATATGCTTTTTTGTTTAAGAAGTAGCCTTGTCTTATAATAAAGGCTTTTACCTTTCTAACTATGTGAGTGCCTGGACGGGGATTTTCTTGTTCTGCAACAGGATCCACCTACTGTTTTTGATATTTTGTTCCCCTTCTGGAGCACCCATAGTTTTGTTTGTGAGTACAAGATGCGCCCCTGGTTGAGATATTTTCTTTGAATACAATAGGTTTTGTCTTGAAGGATCAGCTTGCTGTAATAATCAAATGTGATGCGAGAGAAAGACCAGAATACAAACAATGCAAGACAAAGACCATAAAGAAATACCTTTTTTTCTTTTTTTTCTTTTTTGAAATAGTCAAAAAATACTCAAAATAGTCAAAAACACTTGCTTAGGAAATGCATTCGTTGCATTCTTTCACCAGTGGTCTTTCTAAATGGAGAGAGGAATATCATTTGGCTGTATTGTTTGGCTATGGCTTGAGGATTTCAGAAGCAGGTGCAGTCTTTCAGGCCACATTAGGCACATTAGCACATTCACAACAGGTTTCTGTCCTTTAAGGTAACTGCATCACAGTCGAGTAATGCTATCCGAAAAGGGAATCTTAATGCAAGCAGCCCACACTGTAATATACGTAACCTGAACTGTATCGCGTTTTGTGTGGGCTTGTTCCAGCAAGCATCCCTTCAATAGTGTGGATGACGGAAAATAATCTTACTCATCTGCCTAAATGAGATTATTTCAATGTTTGTGGAGTGTTTATCTGCGTTCCCATGGACCTAAAGGAGAATCAAAAATTTCCAATCATTAATAACAGGAAGGCTAACATGTAAAGAAAGTAGGCTGAGAAAGAATGTATTTGGCTCTCACCTTACAGTAGGTGTTTTTTTTATCTCTCATATTTCACCCTGAAATTATTTAAGACTCCTCCTGCAATGACTCTCCAAGCCACTAGATGGCTCCACCTGCTGTGAACTCTTGTTAGGACTGCTCAAGTTAATTTGTCCCACCTATATTTTGTCCTGTTTAAGTTTGGCAGTTTCATTGAGCTGTATTCAGTCTTGAGTCAACCCTGGATGGATTCTAGAAGAGCTAAGTGTTGTTTCTCTGTTGCCATTTGGCCTACTTACGTTTTTTTTGCAAAGCTATGACTGCTCTTTTGTTAGTATTTGAAGACTGAGACCAAGTAAGACTGTCTGTTTTTGAGTTACCTGAGCCTCCTGGTTTACCTTTTCCTTCCTTCTATGGGATTTCTACAAAATGTCTTCCCTCAGTAGACAGTAGGTAGAGAAGTAGTGTTCTCTGACTGAGAGACCGGGGTTCAAGTCTTATATGAAAAAGTGTTGATTTTTAAATAAAGACACAAACTCTTTCCTGTTAGAACGCAACAAACTTGCGTGAAACTTTTACTTTCATTTTGCAACATATATCACGTCAGGGAAGAAAACCAAGAAAGAAAAATACATGCCCAGAGCACCTCCCAGTGGTCACCACATACAATACAAGGATAAAAAAAACTACAGGAGACACTGCTTAATAATTTAACAGCTTTTAACAGAACAGAGAAAAAATAAATAAAAAAAAATAACACATTGGGCTTACAAAAGTCCAACAGAAAAATATTGTGATAAGAGTGCTTTCCAACAAGAAGCACTTCAGAAATAGTTGAAATTGCATTTATCAGGACTCATAGGATCTTAAAAAAATAATCCAAATTGCAAACGAAATCCAACCCTGTTGATATTTATATAAATTTGAAATGTGTGTGCGAACCCACAACATCATGCCCAAAACGTAGCCTATATCACTAACTGGCAGTATACCTTCACTGGCCTTTGAATGGGTCATTTATATTATCATAATATATTTCTTCATTTACTCCACAACCAGGGTTGATTGCTCAGCAGCAGCATCACATATTGGTGTAAATCACTAATTTATGTTATTGGATGACCTACTCAATAAAAACACTACAGTAGAAACATATAATCAACAGGTACTATTGCGGAGAAAAAGAGAGAGAATAGAGAGCCGCCAGCAGCTGAATTTGTCTCGACAAAATCAGGCCAACAAGATCTAAAAGCTGCTGAGTTTGCTGTGTGTGTGTGTTTTAAATATATTTATTTATTTTTTTCTAAAGTTTTATTACACTAGATGGCTCCACGGACAGCGCTGTCTTTGATTTTGCACAACTATTATATTCGTATAGAATGAGATGTAAAGAACTGTGAACTGTCAAAAGTGATAAAGTATAGCCAAGAGTGGTCCAGACCAACTATACGAAAGTATCCTTAAAGGGATAGTTCACCCAAAAATGAAAATTCTGTCATTATTACTCACCCTCATGTCGTTACAAACCCGTAAGACTTCCATTCATCTTCGGGAACACAAATTAAGATATTTTTGATGCATTCTGAGAGCTCTCTGACCCTCCCATAGACTGCAAGGGTACTACCATGATCAAGGTCCAGAAACGTAGCTCTACCGTAAGGAGATCGGTAAAATAATCCATGTGACATCAGGGTGGTGCGTGTGGTGCAGCTGACACAGAATAGCATGCACTGTTTGCGTTCAGTGGATACTCTCCAAAATGGCGCTCCAAAATGACGAGCTGTTTCCAGTTAGAACGCAACGAGGAGGAGACGAATTGTTGAATAAAGTCTTTTTTTTTTTTTTTTGAGCACAAAAAGTATTCTCGTAGCTTCACAATATTACGGTTGAACCCCTGATGTCACATGGATTATTTTACCAAACTCCTTGCTATGTTTCTGGACGTTGATCATGGTAGTACCCTTGCTGTCTATGGGAGGGTCAGACAGCTGTCAGATTCCACAAAATTTTCTTAATTTGTGTTCCGAAGACGAACGGCCACCAGGAGGAGACGAATTGTTGAAAAAATTCTTTTTTTTTTTTTTTTGAGCACAAAAAGTATTCTCGTAGCTTCACAATATTACGGTTGAACCCCTGATGTCACATGGATTATTTTACCAAACTCCTTGCTATGTTTCTGGACGTTGATCATGGTAGTACCCTTGCTGTCTATGGGAGGGTCAGACAGCTGTCAGATTCCACAAAATTTTCTTAATTTGTGTTCCGAAGACGAACGGAGGTCTTAAGGGTTTAGAACGACATTTTTGGGTGAACCTTTAACTAAGAATGTTTCGGAAACATGTATTAACGATAAGGTACAGGTTAAGGTACAACTTAAGAACGGCATTAAGTAGGTTTCGGGAAACGCAGCCCTGGTCATCTTAAAATATTTATGTACAGTTTGTGTTATAATTTGTCTAGGTAAAAAGTGAACGATATGTGTGCAATGGTATGTAAGATTATGACATTCTCTGACAAATTTATTTGACATTTAGTATGGGGTTTTATTAATTTTAACAACAGATGCAATGGTTTAGTATATCAGTAAGTCAGAATCAAGTGATTGCATTTCAAATGTATTTTAGCATTAGCTGTGGGCATACTATAATTGTGTAGAACTTTGTTTACAATGTAGTCAATTGCCACCAATTATTTAATTCAATTTCAAATGGCAAATGTAACATGATCCTTACAACACAGACAAAAATATTGACAGTACAAACACCCACCCTGTTAATAACAATTAAATTCATCATGTAGATCAGTATGTATAGATTTGCAAGTTGCTTTGGATAAAATTATCTTCTGAATCTGAATACGTTATGGCAATTAGCCTGAAACCTTATGGAATAAAGCTTTTAAAAGCAATTTCTCTCTTTTTCTCTGTGTGTGTGCATGTGTGTGTGTGTGTGTGTTCATTTCACATTTTCATTCACCATTCGACCTAATACAATGTTTAGTCAGCTAGAAGATAAAACAACAATAACAAACAAACTCTCTTATTCATTCATAGTGAAGGAGGGAAAACATCTTGGTTACGTATGTAACCCTCGTTCCCTGAAGGAGGGAACGGAGACTTCACGTCAGATGACCGACGAATTGGGATCTTGCTTAGAGGGACCAATCTACTTCGAGTGTAAACTAAATCAGTGAGGCGCCACGAGCCAGCGCCCAGGAGGATGCAACACCTCTAGTTGAGTGAGCTCGCAACCTGAATGGGCAGGGCACACCCTGTGCCTGATAAGCCAGGGTGATGGCATCCACTATCCAGTGGGCCACTTTCCCTTCTGCCGGCCTCCGTGACAGACAAAGAGCTGGTTTGAGGTCCTGAAGCTTTGCGTTCGGTCTACGTAGCACCTTAAGGCTCGGACGGGACAGAGCAAAACTAGGGCTGGGTCTGCATCCTCCGAGGGCAGCGCTTGGAGGTTCACCACCTGATCCCTGAAGGGAGTAGCGGGAACCTTGGACACGTAGCCGGGCCGGGGCCTCAGGGTTACCTGGGAATCAGCCGGCCCGAACTCCAGGCACGAATCGTTGACCGAAAATGCGTGCATGTCCCCTACCCTCTTGATGGAGGCCAATGCAAGCAGGAGCAAAGTCTTCATCGAAAGGAACTTCAGCTCAACCGCCTGCAAAGGCTCAAATGGGCCCTGCTGTAGTGCCGTGAGCACCAGAGTCAGGTCTCAAGAGGGTATAGAGGGGTGCCGTGGAGGATTTAACTTTCTCGCCCCCTTAAGGAAACTGACAACCAGGTCATGCTTCCAACAGGTTCCACTTCAAAGCGTAGGCGTGTCTCGTAGATGGTGCCCATGCTGAAGCGATGGTGTCAACTACCTCTTGGGGTAGGCCACTTAGAACCTCCGCGTCCCGTCCAGGGACCAGACATGAAGTTTCCAGAGGTCTGGATGCGGGTGCCAAAGGGTGCCCCGTCTCTGAGTCAGTAAATCCTTCCTCAGAGGAATCGGCCAAGGAGGGGCTGTCGCGAGGAGCATTAGTTCCGGGAACCAGGTCCGGGTAGGCCAATAGGGTGCCACCAGCAGGACCTGCTCCTCGTCCTCCCTGACCTTGCACAGCAACTGTGCCAGGAGGCTCACTGGGGGAAACGCATACTTGCGAAGGCCCCGCGGCCAGCTGTGTGCCAGTGCGTCCGTGCCGAGTGTTCCCTCGGTCAGGTGAAGAACAACTGGCAGTGAGAGGTTTCTGGATAGGCAAACAGGTCTACCTGAGCGACATACAACAATAAAACAGTGCATTGACATAAAAAAGGAAATTTACTTTTGGTACTTAAGTACTTTTAAAAGCAAGGACTTCTGTACTTTTACTTAAGTAAAAATCTGTCTTTACAACTTTTACTGTAATGGAGTAATATTTGACAAGCGGTATCTGTACTTTCACTCAAGTAATGGATTTGAGTACTTTGTCCGCCTCTGGTTGTCCGTGCGGACCAGTACATGCTTGCCTCGTAATCTCCCTTTGAAACGGCCCAGGGCAAGGTGCACCGCCAGCATCTCGAGGCAGTTGATGTGCCAGTGCAGTTGGGGCCCCGTCCAAACCCCTGACACTGCAAGCCCGTTGTACGTGGCCCCCCAGTCGGTGGTTGAGGCATCCGTGCAAACCACAGCATGCCTGGAGACCTGCTCCAGGGGCAGTCCTGCCCGGAGGAACGCAAGGTCTCACCACGGGGTGAAGGTTTGGCGGCAAGCTGGTGTCACTTGGACCCGGAAGGTGCCGCGTTTCCACGCCCACCTCGGGACTCGGTCATGGAGCCAGTGCTGCAGCAGTCTCATATGGAGCAGCCCCAGCGGTGTGACTGCCGCAGTGGCTGCCATATGCCCCAGGAGCCTCTGAAACTGTTTTAGTGGGACCGCCATCCTGCTCTTGAATGTATTCAAGCAGTTCAACACCGACTGAGCACGTTCCTGCGTTAGGCGTGCTGTCTGTTCGACTGAGTCCAACTCCATACCGAGAAAAGTGATCCTCTGCGTCGGGGAGAGTTTTCTCTTTTCCCAGTTGACCCGAAGGCCCAACAGGCTGAGGTGTGAAAGCACCAAATCCCTGTGAAACATGGAAGTATGCGTCCTTCAGGTCGATCGCTGCGAACAAATCTTGGGGACGGATACACCTGAAGATGCATTTCTGCATGAGCATCTTGAACGGGAGCCTGTGAGGGGCCCGGTTCACGACGAGCAGGTCCAAGATAGGTCTCAACCCACCGCCTTTCTTGGATACAATGAAGTAAGGGCTGTAAAACCCCGACCTCATATCGGCTGGAGGAACCGGCTCTATCGCGTCTTTCGCCAGTAGGACTGCGATCTCTGCACGCAAGACAGGGCCATCTGCTGCTTTCACTGACGTAAAGTGGACGCCCCTGAACTTGGGAGGGCGCCGGGCGAACTGAATCGCATAGGCGAGCCTGACGGTTCGACGGAGCCATCGAGAAGTGCTGGGTAGCTCTAGCCAGGCTCCCAGACACCGCGCAAGTGGCATCAACGGAACTACCGGTGTACCCGCAGTGGGGCAGCACGGAAGAACGCAGGGACCCGGCCCGGGCGTCTCTTTGCCGGTCCGAGGCGGGGTCTG
>NW_015505414.1:379091-387974 GCF_001515645.1 Sinocyclocheilus grahami | reverse complement strand
GAGTTAAAAACAGTTATGTTTGACATTTTATACCGCAATATATATATATATATATATATATATATATATATATATATATATTTACATCTTAATGCTTATACACATTCAGAAAGTCTATTTTAAATCAACCTACTGTACAAACCCCACACAGTTCTTTCACAAACCCATTTGGGATTCCATGGAATAGTTGAATGCTTATTGCACTTAATGACAGCAAAGAATAAAATATGTTTTCCTTCTCTTTTTAATTATTTTATTACATTTGTTTTTTATCTTTTTATAATTATTTTTCTGTCTATCTATATGGTACACAATAATCCCATTCAAATCTATGCGATAAACATGTTAGGACCAAAAGTAATCTGAAAGTAATCAAAAATGTGTTTGAATGCATTTACAGAATATAAATGTAATCCAACAGATTACATTAATAGATACATTTTATATTTACATCATTTATAATCAGTAACAGACTACAATTGGTAAGTAATCTTCCAGCAATGCCTATAGATTCTCTCAGGGGTGGACTTACCAATTAGGCAAAGGTAGGCGACCGCCTTGGGCCCCCAAAAGCCAAGGGCCCCTTAAAATGCTTTTCATATAGGATATGTGCATTAAGCGCTGACACGCGAACAGTTGCTGTTTACGGTGTTTGTTACCACGACAACCGTCCAAGTCTGTGGTGCCTGCAGGTGTACGGCTGTACGCACTGAGTACCATGAGCCTCAGACTGACCTCAGATTTGCCCCGCAAACATTTCAGCAGTTATTATAGGCCTGTGTGTCCCATATTTCTGTTGACTGAACCAGCCATGCCATTAATTATGAATTTATCAGTATTTTGCATGCCAAAGTCAATTTCTGCATAGAAATATTACGCCAATTAAAAGCAGAAAATCATGCTATACGCACTTTCATGAGATCGGGTTAGCCTACAACAATTAATTTGTTGACTGTTTCACAAATGTGAATACAACGAATTCATGACAATGTTTACATTCAAGCTACCAGTAAATTTATAGTGCAAAGTACTTTAAAAGCGTCTGAAATGCAATAAAGTCATTTTAAAGCTGTTTTTAAAGTATTTGCTGCATGGATAAAAAAATAGGCTAATAAATAATTATTGCATTGCAGCAAATCCTTTAAATTTTAAGGTATTCAGAACAGAGCAACATAAAAATCTGAAAATATAAGCAGCTGTAGTCTACAGTTATAAGACAAAGTTTTACATATATGCCATCATAATTTGTGTTTTATTTTTTAATTGTACTGAAATGTTCATACGGAATTATAAAATAAAATGCAAATTATAATCAGGCCTGTTTTAGGCTTTTCTTTATTTTTATATTTTAGACATCCATCAATTATGGTAAATGAAAAAAATTACTGGCCATCTCCTCGTTGGATGTGCCTTTAGAGAGAAATGCAGGGATCACATAATTAAAGAGTTTGTATTTTCGATTTGAATTATTTAGTTTTAAATTAGTAATTTAAAGCTTTCTATATAATTTTAATCATGTCTGTGAGGCAATTCGCTGAGTTTAGGTTCATCATTGTGAAGCGCTCCTGTTCAAGACCGAGACGGCAGAAAGCATTTTTATTTATTTTATAAAAGCACAACGTTTTGTTGATATTGTGAGTACACACAAATAAAACTAGACCCTTTACAGTTTAGAATGATTTATTACTCTTACCTTTATGAGCAAAAAATACTGAATATTTTAAGTTGTTTCCATTGTTAGAAAAAAAATCCAAGTGATGACGCTGGCGCCTCCATGTGCTGCCGAGCTTCAGCTTCCACTCGCCACACAAACCATTGCATATGCGTCTAGCAGCGCACATTTATATAGGTTAAACATTTAAACTAACATTGTGATATGCTTGAACTGTTTTATATATTTTATTTTAGGTTGTGATGATTTGAGAAGGCTAAATTGATCAAACATAGGCTATGATCAATTCACTATCTGCCGCTGGCCATTACTTAAAAAACAAACAAACAACAACTTACATTTAACGAACAAAAAATGCTCCAAACGTTTTTCTAAATTTACTTTATAAAAAAACGAAACAAAATATAATCACTTTTTCATTACATACACAACTGAACAATTTTAATAGCTGAAACAGTAGTATAAGATTTTTTGGGAAAAGGGGAAAAAAGGCCTATATTTGAGGCCCTTGCAGGGCTCTAATCCACTTCATCCAACGCTGTTTTGTTCTCATCTGTGAGCATGCTCTTGATATATGTATTTTACCATTTTGTTGAGCTTAAAATGTGACACATTTGTCCTGCTCTCACTGATTTGGTCTCCCCCCACCCCCCACAACATGAAAGAAAGCCATTATAGCCATTATGTACATGAAAAATGTAGAAACGTTGGACACAACTATGGGGCACCATTGTGCAGCAGCAAGCATCACAACAAAAAAGGAACCAAGTTTGATCTAGGAAAATGTGTGCAAATGTATAGGGCCCCATTCCTATATTTTGCCTCGGACCCCCAATTCACTAAATCCGCCCCTGGATTCTCTATACAGTATATGTACGTGAATTGGTATCACACACAAACAGATACTGGCTTAAATATTTAATGAAATTTCATTTCATGTCATGGCAACATACAATGGAATCATGGGTTGTGTTTACAGGATACCTCTAACAGTCACAGCATATCCCCCCCCCAGCAACTCACATGTTATTTGCTACTATAAAATAAAAGGTTACATATAGATAGATAAATAGTTGCTACTATAAAATAAAAGGTTACATATAGATAGATAGATAGATAGATAGATAGATAGATAGATAGATAGATAGATAGATAGATAGATAGATAGATAGATAGATAGATAGATAGATAGATAGATGTTTTTGAGAAATAACCTTATAATCTGACTTGACAGCTTGCTTTGGACAAAATAAAGTGGAATCTTCAAGGCTCTGGAGAAAAATTGTGCTGAGGTCATATGAAATCTCAGAGATACAGTCTTCAAGATTTATTGAAGATTTATCTCCTTGCTCTCACCAGTGTACTGTGGGATGTCCAATCTCATTCAAATGTCCCTTTGTGGCATTACGAACCAGTTCAATTCTGGTTAGATTTGCCTCTACACATATTTTTATTCCACCTCAGGAATGACAATCACAGAAAAACTATTTTTCACATGCTTGAAAGTCCATTTTTGATATTCACAGGACTGCAGGGAACTCTGGGTCTCCTGATTGCTCCGGGCCACTTATGTTGTATTTAAGTTCAGACAGGGACAGGGTCTCTGACATACTGCATGGTGGGTGGTCATCGTCCTATATTACAAAATGTCATATTCTCAGTATTTCTTTGATCAAAGTTCAATTATCTTTGTTCCTTGTTCCTGAACTTACATTTGTGTAGAGTGTACAGTGGGTATAGAAAAGAATCACCCCCCTTTAAAATAATCACATTTTGTTGATTTGCAGCCTGAAATGAAGACGGACACCGTTTTTGTTTGGATTTCCACCATATCATTTGGTGTTGAGGCCAAATAATTAAATTTTAGTCTCATCTGACCATAACACGTTTTCGATGTGGCCTCAGAATCTTCAAGGTGCATTTTGTCAAATCTCAGTAGTGACTGCATGTGGCCTTTCTTGAGGAGTGGCTTTTTTCTTGCATCCCTCCCACACAAGCCACACTTGTCACATGCACACAATGACCACTCTTTGTCATAAATTCCTGCAACTGCTTCAGAGTTGCTGTAGGCCTCATTTCCACTAATGCCAACATAATTTTGTAGTCTATTCAACAGAATGTTGTGGTTGATAGTGTCAAACGCAGAGCTAAGATCCAGTAGCACTAATAGAGAAATACAACCACGATCGGATGATAAGAGCAGGTCATTTGTAACTGATGAGAGCAGTTTCAATACTATGATACGGTCAAAATCCTGACTGGAAATCCTCAGAGATACAATTTCTCTCTAAGAAGGAACATAGCTGAGAGTACTATAAAATAAAAGGTTACATATAGATAGATAGATAGATAGATAGATAGATAGATAGATAGATAGATAGATAGATAGATGTTTTTGAGAAATAACCTTATAATCTGACTTGACAGCTTGCTTTGGACAAAATAAAGTGGAATCTTCAAGGCTCTGGAGAAAAATTGTGCTGAGGTCATATGAAATCTCAGAGATACAGTCTTCAAGATTTATTGAAGATTTATCTCCTTGCTCTCACCAGTGTACTGTGGGATGTCCAATCTCATTCAAATGTCCCTTTGTGGCATTACGAACCAGTTCAATTCTGGTTAGATTTGCCTCTACACATATTTTTATTCCACCTCAGGAATGACAATCACAGAAAAACTATTTTTCACATGCTTGAAAGTCCATTTTTGATATTCACAGGACTGCAGGGAACTCTGGGTCTCCTGATTGCTCCGGGCCACTTATGTTGTATTTAAGTTCAGACAGGGACAGGGTCTCTGACATACTGCATGGTGGGTGGTCATCGTCCTATATTACAAAATGTCATATTCTCAGTATTTCTTTGATCAAAGTTCAATTATCTTTGTTCCTTGTTCCTGAACTTACATTTGTGTAGAGTGTACAGTGGGTATAGAAAAGAATCACCCCCCTTTAAAATAATCACATTTTGTTGATTTGCAGCCTGAAATGAAGACGGACACCGTTTTTGTTTGGATTTCCACCATATCATTTGGTGTTGAGGCCAAATAATTAAATTTTAGTCTCATCTGACCATAACACGTTTTCGATGTGGCCTCAGAATCTTCAAGGTGCATTTTGTCAAATCTCAGTAGTGACTGCATGTGGCCTTTCTTGAGGAGTGGCTTTTTTCTTGCATCCCTCCCACACAAGCCACACTTGTCACATGCACACAATGACCACTCTTTGTCATAAATTCCTGCAACTGCTTCAGAGTTGCTGTAGGCCTCATTTCCACTAATGCCAACATAATTTTGTAGTCTATTCAACAGAATGTTGTGGTTGATAGTGTCAAACGCAGAGCTAAGATCCAGTAGCACTAATAGAGAAATACAACCACGATCGGATGATAAGAGCAGGTCATTTGTAACTGATGAGAGCAGTTTCAATACTATGATACGGTCAAAATCCTGACTGGAAATCCTCAGAGATACAATTTCTCTCTAAGAAGGAACATAGCTGAGAGGATACTGCCTTTTCTAATATCTTTGACGGAAAAGGGAGATTTAAGATTGGTCTGTAATTAACTAATTCTCTAGGATCAAGTTGTGTTTTTTTAATGAGAGGCTTAATAACAGCCAATTTGAATGTTTTAGGGACATATCCTAAAGACATTGATGAATTAATGATATTCAGAAGAGGATCTATGACTTCTGGAAGCACCTCTTTTAGTAGCTTAGATGGTATAGGATCTAACATACATGTTGTAGGTTTTGATGATTTGACAAATTTATACAATTCTTCCTCTCCTATAGCAGAGAATGAGTGGAATTGTTCCTCAGAGGATCTACAGTGCGATCTGATGCGATACTGTGGCTGACGGCTGCATGGTTATAATTTTATCTCTAATAGCATCGATCTTGGAAGTAAAGAAGTTCATAAAGTCATTACTGCTGTGCTGTTGAGAAAGGTCTGCGCCTGCTGATGCTTTATTTTTCATTAATTTAGCCCCTGTATTGAATAAATGCCTGGGGTTATGTTTGTTCTCTTCTAAGAGAGACGAAAAGTAAGTAGATGTAGCAATTTTTAGAGCTTTTCTATAAATAGAAGTACTTTCCCTCCATGCAATACGAAATACCTCTAGTTTTGTTTTCTTCCAGCTGCGCTCCATCTTCCAGGCTGCTCTCTTTAAGGCGTGAGTGTGCTCATTATACCACGGTGTCTGACTGTTTTCCTTAATCTTCTTTAAGTGTAAAGGAGCAACCGTATATCTAAAGTGATAGAAAAGAGAGTCAATAGTTTATGTTACACCATCAAGTTGTTCTGTACTATTGGATATGCTGAGGAATTGAGACAAATTGGGAAGATTATTTACAAAGCAGTCTTTTGTTGTAGAAGTGATGGTTCTACCGTACTTGTAACAAGGAGTTGAATTTGCAGCTTTAGCTATATGGAGTATACACAAGACTAGATAATGATCCGAGATATCATCACCCTTCTGCAGAATATCAAACCCATTAACATCAATTCCATTTGACAGTATTAAATCTAAAGTATGATTATGACAATGAGTAGGTCCTGACACATGTTGTCTAACCCCAATGGAGTTCAGAATGTCTATAAATGCTGATCCGAATGCATCCTTTTCATTATCAACATGGATATTAAAATCACCAACAATTAAGACTTTATCTGCAGCCAGCACCAGCTCAGATAGAAAATCAGCAAATTCTTTGATAAAGTCTGTATGCCACCCCTGGTGGCCTGTATACAGTAGCCAGTACAAACATCACAGGGGACTTATCATTAACACTTGTTTCTCTGGGTAATGTTATTTGAATCACCATTACGCTCTGAGAAATAATGAAAATATTACTATAAATTGTAGCAACACCTACCCCTTTACCTTTTGGATGCGGCTCATGTTTGTAACAGTAATCTTCGGGGGTAAACTAATTTTAAATAATGTAATCGTCAGGTTTTAGCCAGGTTTCTGTCATGTTGGTGTTATATCTTTCACTTGGATGTTATAAGTTGCACTGAGTAAATACAGCTGGAAACAAAAACTTTGCCCGTCTTCATTTCAGGCTGCAAAGCAACAAAAAGTGTTTATTTTAAAGAACTGTTTGATCTTTAAATATTTATTATCATTATTTTATGATTTCAACTGATGTTTATGATTTCAACTGATGTGGTGATATAGCCATAGAAAATCCAAGGTAACGATTCAGCAACATTTTATTAGTTCATTTTGACAAGTCCATGACTTTAAAACATTCACCTTTCAAATTTGGTTATGCATCCCTTTACTTTTTCTCCTATGGTGAGCAGATTTCAATATTTTCCCTGTGACTCACTCACCGTGTGAACCTCACTCATCTGTTTAGGTTCAGAATGTGAAGCAGAGTGGAGGATCAAATCATTTATTTGGAGAGGCACCATGAATGGAAAATATTAAAACTGCATGTAGAGCATGATCTGTGATTTTGTGGTTCACCCTAATTCAATTAATTAATTATACTGGGTCCCATTTCCTTTTCATAACATAGCAGCCAAAACCTTTGCCAGGTGAACTGCTTAGGCTTTATTTGATTAAAAAAAGCTTGATTCAAAGCTAACAAAATTTGCTCAGCTGTTGTCATAAACTTACAATACAAGTATTGTCTTTCAACATTGCTTTTTAACTGGGGGTTTTCTATTGTACTTCTTAAGTATGCATCTAGCTCAGCATTCACTGAAAGATTTGACAGACCTTACAGTGAGTACGTTTACATGGAGAACAATACTCGGACCCACTTTATATTAAGTGGCCTTAACAACAACTATGTACTTACATTGAAATTAATAATTTGGTACAATGCACTTATATTGTGTACATACATGTTTTTAAATTGTACTTATATTTTAAAAATACCTATATGTAATTACATCTGTAATTCATTTCTGTAATTACATTTATAATTACACTGTTGACCCATCCCTTACACCTTAAACCACCCTTAAACATACCCATACCAACAAACCTGTCCCTAACCTTACCTGTATCCCACCTCAGTAGCAGCAAAAGCTATATAATATGTTTTGCAATACAATATGAACACAATAAATACTTTCTACTTATTTTTTGATGCAAGTACATAGTAGTTAAGGCCACTTAATATAAAGTGGGACCCAATACTCCAATGTTAATACGATTAAGATAATACTCTGATTAAGAATCTACCATGTAAACAGAGATTTTTGATTACCTTAATCTGGCTAAAGTCATAATCGAAGTAAAACGAAAAATCGAATTAAGACATGTGGAGTATTTCTATTTTAGTCGCATTACTGAAGTGCAGTATAGACATGTTAACACCTTAATCACATTATTACCGTCGTGTAGGACTTTTCGCCACATTTTGCGAGAGGATACACACGGCAGTGCTCAACCGTTTGACGGCAAATAAAAGAGCTTCAACACCGCCGTCGTCTGTATGCACATACAAATAATTAACTGCACTTGAAGCTTTCATAAAATTAAAAATGAAACACCCAAAACTACATGGCATCATGTAGACGAACTATATGTTTATACATGAAATTTTAAAAGGATTTTTTTTTTTTTTAAACACATTTTTTTAAACACATTTTAGTTTTGCTATAGAATATCTACAAATATAACATAGAGCAGCAGCAGGAAGTGCGTGAGGTTGTCATGGCAACCAGATACACTGCATGCAAATTATTATTTAATTATTTTGCCACCGTTTGCCACACTAAACTAAGCAATAAACATGTTGAAAATAATACACAATAAACATGTCTGTCAAAACGATCTCAAAGGAGGCTTTTATTAAGCAAATCAAGGAGTGAATTACTCATCCACTGTTTTTTTTTTTTAAAGGGGTCATATGGTGCGATTTAAATTTTTCTTTTCTCTTTGGAGAGTTACAAGCTCTTGGTGCATAAAGAAGATCTGTAAAGTTGCAAAGACTAAAGTCTCAAATCCAAAAATATATTCTTTATAAAAGTTAAGAGTTAACCACGCCTACCTAAAACAGCTCGTTCTAACACGCCCCCACATACCTACCTCACTATGTGGGAAGATTTGCATAACACCGCCCAAATGTTCACGCAAAGAAAGAAGGTGTAACTTTTATTCTCGCTGTAGTATTGTTGCCACCGCCATGTCGTGAAGAGCTATGTGTTTCGTTGTGAAAGCGAAACTACTTTGTTTGGTCTTCAAAAAGAG
>NW_015505414.1:359573-364049 GCF_001515645.1 Sinocyclocheilus grahami | reverse complement strand
TACTATAAAATAAAAGGTTACATATAGATAGATAGATAGATAGATAGATAGATAGATAGATAGATAGATAGATAGATAGATGTTTTTGAGAAATAACCTTATAATCTGACTTGACAGCTTGCTTTGGACAAAATAAAGTGGAATCTTCAAGGCTCTGGAGAAAAATTGTGCTGAGGTCATATGAAATCTCAGAGATACAGTCTTCAAGATTTATTGAAGATTTATCTCCTTGCTCTCACCAGTGTACTGTGGGATGTCCAATCTCATTCAAATGTCCCTTTGTGGCATTACGAACCAGTTCAATTCTGGTTAGATTTGCCTCTACACATATTTTTATTCCACCTCAGGAATGACAATCACAGAAAAACTATTTTTCACATGCTTGAAAGTCCATTTTTGATATTCACAGGACTGCAGGGAACTCTGGGTCTCCTGATTGCTCCGGGCCACTTATGTTGTATTTAAGTTCAGACAGGGACAGGGTCTCTGACATACTGCATGGTGGGTGGTCATCGTCCTATATTACAAAATGTCATATTCTCAGTATTTCTTTGATCAAAGTTCAATTATCTTTGTTCCTTGTTCCTGAACTTACATTTGTGTAGAGTGTACAGTGGGTATAGAAAAGAATCACCCCCCTTTAAAATAATCACATTTTGTTGATTTGCAGCCTGAAATGAAGACGGACACCGTTTTTGTTTGGATTTCCACCATATCATTTGGTGTTGAGGCCAAATAATTAAATTTTAGTCTCATCTGACCATAACACGTTTTCGATGTGGCCTCAGAATCTTCAAGGTGCATTTTGTCAAATCTCAGTAGTGACTGCATGTGGCCTTTCTTGAGGAGTGGCTTTTTTCTTGCATCCCTCCCACACAAGCCACACTTGTCACATGCACACAATGACCACTCTTTGTCATAAATTCCTGCAACTGCTTCAGAGTTGCTGTAGGCCTCATTTCCACTAATGCCAACATAATTTTGTAGTCTATTCAACAGAATGTTGTGGTTGATAGTGTCAAACGCAGAGCTAAGATCCAGTAGCACTAATAGAGAAATACAACCACGATCGGATGATAAGAGCAGGTCATTTGTAACTGATGAGAGCAGTTTCAATACTATGATACGGTCAAAATCCTGACTGGAAATCCTCAGAGATACAATTTCTCTCTAAGAAGGAACATAGCTGAGAGGATACTGCCTTTTCTAATATCTTTGACGGAAAAGGGAGATTTAAGATTGGTCTGTAATTAACTAATTCTCTAGGATCAAGTTGTGTTTTTTTAATGAGAGGCTTAATAACAGCCAATTTGAATGTTTTAGGGACATATCCTAAAGACATTGATGAATTAATGATATTCAGAAGAGGATCTATGACTTCTGGAAGCACCTCTTTTAGTAGCTTAGATGGTATAGGATCTAACATACATGTTGTAGGTTTTGATGATTTGACAAATTTATACAATTCTTCCTCTCCTATAGCAGAGAATGAGTGGAATTGTTCCTCAGAGGATCTACAGTGCGATCTGATGCGATACTGTGGCTGACGGCTGCATGGTTATAATTTTATCTCTAATAGCATCGATCTTGGAAGTAAAGAAGTTCATAAAGTCATTACTGCTGTGCTGTTGAGAAAGGTCTGCGCCTGCTGATGCTTTATTTTTCATTAATTTAGCCCCTGTATTGAATAAATGCCTGGGGTTATGTTTGTTCTCTTCTAAGAGAGACGAAAAGTAAGTAGATGTAGCAATTTTTAGAGCTTTTCTATAAATAGAAGTACTTTCCCTCCATGCAATACGAAATACCTCTAGTTTTGTTTTCTTCCAGCTGCGCTCCATCTTCCAGGCTGCTCTCTTTAAGGCGTGAGTGTGCTCATTATACCACGGTGTCTGACTGTTTTCCTTAATCTTCTTTAAGTGTAAAGGAGCAACCGTATATCTAAAGTGATAGAAAAGAGAGTCAATAGTTTATGTTACACCATCAAGTTGTTCTGTACTATTGGATATGCTGAGGAATTGAGACAAATTGGGAAGATTATTTACAAAGCAGTCTTTTGTTGTAGAAGTGATGGTTCTACCGTACTTGTAACAAGGAGTTGAATTTGCAGCTTTAGCTATATGGAGTATACACAAGACTAGATAATGATCCGAGATATCATCACCCTTCTGCAGAATATCAAACCCATTAACATCAATTCCATTTGACAGTATTAAATCTAAAGTATGATTATGACAATGAGTAGGTCCTGACACATGTTGTCTAACCCCAATGGAGTTCAGAATGTCTATAAATGCTGATCCGAATGCATCCTTTTCATTATCAACATGGATATTAAAATCACCAACAATTAAGACTTTATCTGCAGCCAGCACCAGCTCAGATAGAAAATCAGCAAATTCTTTGATAAAGTCTGTATGCCACCCCTGGTGGCCTGTATACAGTAGCCAGTACAAACATCACAGGGGACTTATCATTAACACTTGTTTCTCTGGGTAATGTTATTTGAATCACCATTACGCTCTGAGAAATAATGAAAATATTACTATAAATTGTAGCAACACCTACCCCTTTACCTTTTGGATGCGGCTCATGTTTGTAACAGTAATCTTCGGGGGTAAACTAATTTTAAATAATGTAATCGTCAGGTTTTAGCCAGGTTTCTGTCATGTTGGTGTTATATCTTTCACTTGGATGTTATAAGTTGCACTGAGTAAATACAGCTGGAAACAAAAACTTTGCCCGTCTTCATTTCAGGCTGCAAAGCAACAAAAAGTGTTTATTTTAAAGAACTGTTTGATCTTTAAATATTTATTATCATTATTTTATGATTTCAACTGATGTTTATGATTTCAACTGATGTGGTGATATAGCCATAGAAAATCCAAGGTAACGATTCAGCAACATTTTATTAGTTCATTTTGACAAGTCCATGACTTTAAAACATTCACCTTTCAAATTTGGTTATGCATCCCTTTACTTTTTCTCCTATGGTGAGCAGATTTCAATATTTTCCCTGTGACTCACTCACCGTGTGAACCTCACTCATCTGTTTAGGTTCAGAATGTGAAGCAGAGTGGAGGATCAAATCATTTATTTGGAGAGGCACCATGAATGGAAAATATTAAAACTGCATGTAGAGCATGATCTGTGATTTTGTGGTTCACCCTAATTCAATTAATTAATTATACTGGGTCCCATTTCCTTTTCATAACATAGCAGCCAAAACCTTTGCCAGGTGAACTGCTTAGGCTTTATTTGATTAAAAAAAGCTTGATTCAAAGCTAACAAAATTTGCTCAGCTGTTGTCATAAACTTACAATACAAGTATTGTCTTTCAACATTGCTTTTTAACTGGGGGTTTTCTATTGTACTTCTTAAGTATGCATCTAGCTCAGCATTCACTGAAAGATTTGACAGACCTTACAGTGAGTACGTTTACATGGAGAACAATACTCGGACCCACTTTATATTAAGTGGCCTTAACAACAACTATGTACTTACATTGAAATTAATAATTTGGTACAATGCACTTATATTGTGTACATACATGTTTTTAAATTGTACTTATATTTTAAAAATACCTATATGTAATTACATCTGTAATTCATTTCTGTAATTACATTTATAATTACACTGTTGACCCATCCCTTACACCTTAAACCACCCTTAAACATACCCATACCAACAAACCTGTCCCTAACCTTACCTGTATCCCACCTCAGTAGCAGCAAAAGCTATATAATATGTTTTGCAATACAATATGAACACAATAAATACTTTCTACTTATTTTTTGATGCAAGTACATAGTAGTTAAGGCCACTTAATATAAAGTGGGACCCAATACTCCAATGTTAATACGATTAAGATAATACTCTGATTAAGAATCTACCATGTAAACAGAGATTTTTGATTACCTTAATCTGGCTAAAGTCATAATCGAAGTAAAACGAAAAATCGAATTAAGACATGTGGAGTATTTCTATTTTAGTCGCATTACTGAAGTGCAGTATAGACATGTTAACACCTTAATCACATTATTACCGTCGTGTAGGACTTTTCGCCACATTTTGCGAGAGGATACACACGGCAGTGCTCAACCGTTTGACGGCAAATAAAAGAGCTTCAACACCGCCGTCGTCTGTATGCACATACAAATAATTAACTGCACTTGAAGCTTTCATAAAATTAAAAATGAAACACCCAAAACTACATGGCATCATGTAGACGAACTATATGTTTATACATGAAATTTTAAAAGGATTTTTTTTTTTTTTAAACACATTTTTTTAAACACATTTTAGTTTTGCTATAGAATATCTACAAATATAACATAGAGCAGCAGCAGGAAGTGCGTGAGGTTGTCATGGCAACCAGATACACTGCATGCAAATTATTATTTAATTATTTTGCCACCGTTTGCCACACTAAACTAAGCAATAAACATGTTGAAAATAATACACAATAAACATGTCTGT
>NW_015505414.1:346318-359461 GCF_001515645.1 Sinocyclocheilus grahami | reverse complement strand
AAATGTTCACGCAAAGAAAGAAGGTGTAACTTTTATTCTCGCTGTAGTATTGTTGCCACCGCCATGTCGTGAAGAGCTATGTGTTTCGTTGTGAAAGCGAAACTACTTTGTTTGGTCTTCAAAAAGAGGACACGACTACAAATCAGTGGTTAAGTAGTATTTACAACACTGTTCCAGAACAGTTCAACCCAAATATTCATTTGTGTGCAGCACATTTTATGGAGGACTGTTTACTGATCCTGGAAGAGTAGACTACAATGCCGGCAGTTCCGACTCACAGTGTGTAAGTACGTTTTCATTTAAAAGATTTGCCACTGACGATTCAAACGCGAGTTTTGAGCAGTGTAGAGTAGCGTTTGTAGTTTGTCATTTCTCCGATCACAAATGCAGACATGGTTTTATGTTTACGCGGCGCGATGCAATGCAACGCGTAAAAAGATCAGTATAAGTCATTATAATCAGTAATTATTTCCCCACTGGATGCAACAAATGTCTAGTTTATAATGGGTTTTCATGTTTTTTGTTTCGTCGCTCCGGCCGGACACGGCATCAACAGTAAGGTAAGGGACGTAACATTTCCATCACACGCTTGAGGTATTCGGCCAATCACAACGCACTGGATAGCTGGCCAATCAGAGCACACCTCGCTTTTCAGACGATGAGTTTTGAAAAAATCAATGCGTTTCAAAAAGGCGGGGCATAGAGGAGAAACAATAATGTACAGTATGTGGAAAATAATGTGTTTTTTTTACTTTAAACCGCATAAACACATTTCATTACACCAAATACACAAAATAATGTTCTTTTTAGCAGCATCATATGACCCCTTTAAAAAAATACTTTAGCTGGGTTTCCACAGGCAGGGACACAATTATCTACAGTGTATGAAGCTAAAGGTTTTGGGTTAAGGTTCAAATGTTAATGTAGAACATTTTTAACATTGTATGCTGTATGTGCATAGGTAGCTAGCAAACAAGGAATACAGCTGTTAAGCTAATAGTCACATGAGTAAGATCATGATTGAGAAATGTTGGATGCTGCTGGAAATGCTGGTGCTATGGGGTATCTTATTTATTATTTTACGATTTTTTTTGTTTGCCCCAGTGAAGCATTTCTATTAATATAACTGATTAAGTAGTCAAACTCATTCCATATCAGCAGAATAGTGTGGTACAGAAAGTCTATGTCCATAAAACAGGTTCTGAATGAATAATGTGACTGATACCAAATGGTCAAAAGCAATAGCAAAAGTAATATTCTTATTAAATTGCAGACAAAGATTTTGAATAGCTAGACTGGTTTGTACACTATATTGCCAAAAGTATTGGGACACCCCCTTCTAATGAACAGGTTTGACTACTTTAGTAATTTCTAATTTTTAGTGAAAAAAAAAAAAAAAGCATATAATGCTATTCTCGGATTCTATGCTTCTAATTTTATACCAATAGTTTGAACAGGACCGTTTTCTATTCTATCACGACAATGCCTCTGGGTATAAGACAAGGTTAAAAAAAATATATATTGATTCAGTCAGTGTGGAAGAACTTGACTGGTCTGCACAAAGCCAAATCCTAATCCCAGCTGAACACCTCTGGTGTGACTTTAAATGCAGACCTTGAGCCAAAAACGCATCACCTAACAATAATGACTTGTACATACATATGGACAAATGTATTGGGACACCCCCTTCTTTAGAACAGAAAAAGGCACTTCCAAAACTGTGGCATCAAAGATGGAAACATAATTTATGTATTTAAAAATTGTATTTCCATCTTTGTTGCCACGGTTTTGGAAGTGTCTAAAATGATTGTACGCATATGTACAAGTCATTGGTGTTTGGCAATGAGTTTTTTTTAGTTTTATTGAGTTTTCCCAATACTTTGGGCAATATAGCGTATGTTTGGTGCGGTAGGGGGCCCAACCTCATATTCTTTCATAGGGCCCAAAATTGGTAGCAGCGCACCTGGACATCACCATTGTCCAAAGAACTTATTGCCATAATGTGGAAAAACCTTTATTATTCATTTATTTTTTTAAATTATTGATATTATTATACACATTATTAATTATATTGCTATAATATTATTATAAATATTATTTATATCTGTGTGCATTGTGTTAACGCAAGAACTACAAACAACAAAAAATATGAGATTAATTGTGGTTAAATATTTTACATTTTGAAAATATTTTTCATATTCCGTATATACTACACAAGTGGCCTACTACTATATCGTATAAAAGTCAGTGTGATTTCATATTCATTTCTTTCTTTCTTTTGCTTCCCAGTGAAGAACTACACTACCCACAATCCTTAAGACAGAATCACCAATCAATTAGAAGTTGCTGTTGCTACAGTAACAGAACCACCCACTCTCATGAATCAGTGTAAATTATAAAATCAACTTGTATAATTGCAAAACTAAATATTCTGCATTCACGCAATATTGAATATACTTAATACAAAAATACACTAATAATACTCAATGCAATCAATGATTGTATATCAGTTGTTTGTTGCTTCAAATCAAAGTTTGTGAGAGCTCACAGTTTCGATCTAAAAAATGAGAGCTCTTTACAAAAGTGTGAACTATTACATGCAAACGTCTCCTTAATATGGGTGTCTCCAACCTATTTGCATAAGTTGTGCAAATGTGCAATTTCTTAGTAAATCACCAGTGTTTGTTACATTCCATAATCACATTAACAGCATTTAATGAATTGGTATTGTTACAACTCTCCCTTCTAGGTTGTGGGAGCTAGTAACAAAATAAAGAAAAATTATATTTAGTTAAATTAGAAGAAAAAGAATAAAAGTTATTTACAAAATAACCACACCAAAGCTTACCAATCTCAATAATAAAAGAAAACAGGGGATAATAGCTTCAGGGGACTAAACTAACTGACCCAAAAGTCGCTAAATTACCTAACAAAGAAAAGACATTTAAGAAAATGAATTATAAATAACTTCCCTCCCTCCTTCACTAATCATGAACAGGAGAAAACGTCTCAGGTTACTTATGTAACCATGGTTCCCTGAGTAGGGAACGAGAGACTGCGTCCTCTAGGGGTCGCTACGGGAAACGCCTCGTCGTGACCCGTGTCTGAAGCATACATTGAAAAAACACCAACTCGTTGGCCAGCGACAGCCATGATGTCACTACCGGTATGACTATAGTATAAATAGGCGCCGGGAGCACACATCATTCACTTCTTTGTCTGAAGCTTGCGTCCGCAGCATGGCAAGAAACCTAGAGGACGCAGTGTCTCGTTCCCTACTCAGGGAACCATGGTTACATAAGTAACCTGAGACGTTCCCTTTCATGGGAACTTCGAACTGCATCCTCTAGGATTCGCTATGGGGAACGGTATACCCATGCCACCATGCTGAAGGGAGTGCATGCCAGAACCAGAACCAACTCTACCATATTGCTATGGGAGTCGCCCCAGGGACATTAGACAATGGTGGAACAGCTAGTAGTTATTCAGCTGAGGGAGCAACACACCCAGTTCTCAATTCGAGTAAGGGGCTCGACCTGCAGCATGTTCCAAAGATGAAACAGCTAGCAGTAGTTTACCTTGGCTGAGGGAGCACAAACCCAGCTCTCAATGAAAAGGGGCTCGACCTGCAGCATGATTGTCAAATCAGAAGGGTAAGCATACTGCAAGCTAGCCAAACACTCAGCGCATCAGGGAGGCAGAGGAAGGGCCTAATTCACCTGATGCTACTGGTTCCAGGTGCTCTGGAGAAACAGAGAACTCAACTTCTCATGTGAGAGGAGAACTCCAAATTCAGAGGAATAATGTTGCTCATTCCAGGTAACCCTTTGATAAAGGGGAGCACTGCTCAATACTACCATGAGGACAGCCCATGGAGCGAGGAATCCAACTCCTCAGAGAGGATTAATGCTCGAAAGAAAACACCCTACTCACAATAACCCTCTTTGGTGAGGGGAGCGATGCTTCCAGAGTGTGTCGACAGAGACTAGTTGAGTGGAGCCCAAAGTAACGGGGTCTAACCAACTCAGAGAAAGGGAACGAGATCAAAAATGCGTAACCCTTACCATACAGGATTTTAGAAAAGTGGGCAAAGCATAACGTGCACACTTACCACTTATGTGGATTTTAGAAAAGTGGGCAAAGCATAACGCGCACACTTACCAGCTATGTGGATTTTAGAAAGTGCGCAAAGCATAACGTGCACACTTACCACTTATGTGGATTTGTAGAAAAGTGCGCAAAGCTTAACATGTGCACTTACCATAGTTTTTGGTTTTTAGAGTTTTCCGAGCATCTGTTTACAGATACCCAGAATTACTGGGCCAAACGGGAGAGGCAAGCTCAAATACAACCCTCAAATGTGAGGGGAGCGCTGCCCGAGACAGCATTTACACAGGAAGGTTCTCGTAATGCCACCTATACCTCCCGCTCGATGCCTCAGCAAGAGAGGATATCCTGGTTTTCGGGAAGCCCCTCAGGGCGACCCAGATATGGTAGACCAGTCAGGGTAGCATAAAAGCTTAACCCCAGCCCGGACGTCCAGGAAATTTTTGCAGTGACGCACCGGGGGCCTGATGATCACGAAGGCTCCCGCAGAAGCCTGTGTTATGGCCGCATGATCCAGGAAGTATGAAGCCGAAACCCGGCTTTTCTTACCGTCTGGACATATATCGACGAGTGAAATAAACACTACAAGTCGAGCACCCGGTTTCTGAACCCAGCAGAGGGGGTGCCCATCGAGGACCTACCCTAGAAAGGGACAGAAACACACAGGGTCCCGGGAAACACTGCAAAGAAACTAGCAGAAGGGTTATATACACAGCCACCAGCTCATTAGATACACACATATACTACATATATTTATATATACATATATTAGACATGGATCGTACTCACCCACCATGGTTCCTGCGTCGGAGCTTTGTCCGAAGAAGCCTCTAGACCGGACCATCAGTAAGATGGTCACTATGAACCCATAGAACCAAACAAACCTAATACGTCCAGCATAGGAGATTATAATGCAGGAAATTTCCCACCTAACCTCGGTCAGGTGGAGAAATGGTGGTTACAGGGGAATTAGGAAGGTGAAGTTAAGGGCAGATGTAAGACCCCCGAAGGAAATGAGTAGATACTGAGGTATCACTCTGATCTGGACAAAAGCGCTGACGCCATGTCTGGATCACATCCCTTAGGTCTTTTACTTACCTTCCTTTGACCAGCGATTCTTCCTACCTCTACCCGTGGGCGGGGGAGGAGCGCGAGCTGCGACACTAGCCTTCTGAGCCAGTCTCTGATCCTCAAACCGAGACAGGCTAGGACCCCTGGGTTGTTCGGGCTCAGACCTGGACTTCGTGAAGGCCGCTATCCCGGTCTTTCAGCAGGTCAGCCTGATATGCTTGGAGCATCACCATCATGTGCAATGAAGCGACAGCCCGACCTGCTGCTGCTGCGTATGCCCTGGCATCCGAGCGAGATGTCAAGGAGGGGAGTCTTAGAGGACATCTCACCCTTAGAGAGATAGCTGGCCAGCGTCTCTCTATAGGGGCATCTTCTCATAACCGCTTTTGCGTATCGCCTCGATGTTGGCATAACTCGCATGCTGGATTCGATGGATGCGTGAGGAAAAAAACGTCCTCTTCCATTCCTTCTCAATCTTTATATGGAAAACAGGAAGAAAGGAAGGCTCACCTGAGCTGGAGGGTTATGACCAGAAAAAATAACGTTCATCGAGATACTTTGCGACGTCACTTTCTTCATGGCAAATAAAGCCTCGCCGTGATGCAATCCATAATTCCCAAAAGCTCATCATACGCAGGGCAGGAGGATTGGGAAGGCTCAGCCTCAGCTTCTTTGCCCTCCTCAGATATTTCCTGCTTTTGCTGGGCTGATCCCAGCAGAGCACTGGCCCTTGAATCAGACAATGTTAATGAAATAGCATCATCCTCCAGCGGCTCACTCTCGTGCACAGCCGACGATCGCGAAAGGGAAACCCCTCTTCAAACTCATCGGCCAGATCCACCTGCGATCCCCACGAGCTCATTCCTTCCATGCCTCAGCAGCAGCGGGTCCTGAATCGCGGGAAGCAGATGGCTGCCCCTCTTTCCTCGAAAAGAGAGACAAACGAGAGTGGCGCTTTTCCCTTGGAAAAAACACTTGCAGTGCACGCCGATTGCCCCCTCGGAGGCATCGCGTGCGTGCTCTTCGCCCAAACAAATAACGCATAGATTGTGTGTGTTGTCAGATGTTAAACAACGTCAACTAGTGCTCGCCATAATGAGATAAATAGAGATCGCTCTTACCACAGAAATGCACGCTTCAAACAAAACACTCAATGAAGACGAAGAAGAGAATGATGCATTCTCCCGGCGCCTATTTATACTATAGTCGCACCGGTAGTGACGTCATGGCTGTCGCCGGCCAACGAGTTGGTGTTTTTTTCAATGTATGCTTCAGACACGGGTCACGACGAGGCGTACCCCATAGCGACCCCTAGAGGACGCAGTTCGAAGTTCCCATGAAAGGGAACAAGATGTTCAAACAAAAATGTCACCCTCCCCCTACATACCCCAGAACAAAATAAAAATACCAAGTTAAATTGCCAGATATACAAAACAAGAAAAAGAGCAAAGAAATTTATACATGTTCAATTCTCCTTCTACTAGAAACATTTTGCCACAAGGCCTTGAGCAAAGTGGAAATCTCCCTCCCTGTGCACAGATCTACGGCTGCTTATATCTCTGCTCCTCCCCTTTACCATCCAATCACCTTGAACCTCGTTTGGGTACATATAGTTGGTCCACTTACCTACCGGGCAATGATAGCAAAAAGAGGAAGAGAGAACCGAGAGCAAAACATCCAAACACCAAAGTATACAAGTACACAGCATAATAAACATATGTCTTCAGGCGTAACAGTATGCAAGAGTTTAATCTAAACTAACTTGGCTGTTTTCAAATAGCAGGGCTTCTACTTTTCCCATCTACACAAGTGGACATGTAAAGATCTGTCTGACTCGGAGCTCAGACTTAAGCTCTAAATTTGGCTTATCCAGGTTCATCACGCTCGGCATCTCACTCTTTATCTGTCGACTGGCTTGCAGCAATGTTTCAGTCTTAACACCTGTATTGACTGGCCTGAGACGGAGGGCTTAAAAGCTGAATTTCTACTTTGAGGATAATAAATGAGATGAAGTGAATAGAAGCTCATTAAAGAAGGTCTCAATACCTGACAGACTGTCCTTTATCAATTCGAGAAAAACATTTATTTACAATGAGACATTTTAAATATCAATGGCATTTTTTGTATGGCACTATGCCCAGCAGGCACCGGACATCTATGTAACGTCAGGTTTACATTGGACATGACGTCAGACAGACATTGCATTTTGGTTGAAAATGAAAATCGAGTTGACGTCAATATTTGTCATCTGTTTGATATTGACTTAACATTGGATTTTGGTTACACAACCTAAAAATTTCACAACCAAAATTTTACCAAATATCAACGTATTGTGACATTGTGTGCCTTCTGGGTGGAGATTTTTATGTTATTAATCTGGTTTTTCAAGCACTTGAGCTGACAACCTCCTTCAAAAGTGTTTATGATACGGACTGTTTGTGAAGGCTAATAAGAACTGAGAAGCACTGGAGATTCACATCCGCTCAACCAACACTTAGGTCCAAATTACATGCAAGGGAAGCTGCTTAAGTGCCATTACATTTTGTATATGCTTTGCTTGGAGAACCTTTTTTTTCTTTAAACGAAAATGTTCATTATGTTTGTTGTTGTTATAATCAATCGTGATCCGTATTAAAAGTTCATGATTTTTACAGGATTGTTACTGGTGGGATACCATCATGATCTCTATGGTCAACTCCATCAAACAAATTGTAGTTCACATAATTTAGGAAAGCTTCTTTTTTTTGCATTAGGCCATACCATCTGTGACAGACAAGGAAAAAACATATCATGTAAGTCAATGAAGGAAGCAGATTAGACCAAAACATAATTGATTACCTCTGAACAGATTCATAGAATAATTTGCAATAACTGCTTGATACACAAACTCTCTGTAATCCCAGACTGTTTTGTTCCATGTCTCAAGATTTAGTGTCAACCATCTAGGGCATATATACATGCATAAGCTGACTCACAGCCTAGAAATGAGAAGATCTTACTGATACATGCAAATAGTCAGGTCATTTTCAAAAAATAAATCTCAGATATTTTAGCTTCAAACTGGTTTTGGGACTCTAATGGCTAACCTGTAATTAGCACAAACCAGCCAGAATCTTTTAGCGTTGGTTAAAACAGCACATCAGCGTGATTATAGGCTTGGCAGCAGTCCACAGTTCAGTCTATGAAGACTTAAGGTGTAGATTTTGAAATTCAGCTGCTGTAAGCATTGGAGGCGTCACAGCTCAGTGTGCCCTGAAGTTGTGCCAGGAACTATTGGTCTTTAATTTTGTCAGGCAGGTGTGGGGTTTGCTTGGCTAGGCAATCAGCAGCCTGATCAGATGTGCACCTCACTTGTTTATAAACTTTGTAATGACTGAGAGGTTTATGAAACCAGCAAGATTTGACCCTGTAGAGACTGTTTGAAAAAATATATTACCTAGATGACTTTTGCCTTAATGTCTTCTGTGTGCCAATAAAATATTGTTCCCAATTATCATTAACTTGGTAACACTTTACAATAAGGGTACATAATCATGAACTAATGAAGAGCTATCCTTAACTACGACTGGAGTCATATGGATTCACGCATGAATAACGGCAGCCTTAACTAAATGTTAGTACATGTTTGATAGTAAATGCATTAATTAACATTTATGGGTAAACTAAATCAAACATCCTCTTTAAGAAGGAATAAGAAATACTCTGACTTTGAAATTAATTTAAATAATTTAATATAATAATTTGAGCTTTTGACATCTTCAGCATTATCATAATCATTACTGGGTGGCGAAGGATTAATGTGATCCTCCTCATCAAGCGTAGAAAATACTAAATACACTAATAACTAACCTTGTCTGTTTTGTGTTGTTCTCTTTCCCTTTAAGCTCACCCTACCGTGACTTATATGCAGCTAAATAAATCAATAAAAACTCAAAACCTACAAAGAATATTTGTAGAATGATTATTTTCTATACCCACTGTATAATGGTGACTGAGCAGTTCAGATTATGTGTGTCTCTCTGCCTTCGCTTCATCTCGGGTGGGGACACATGCAATCTCTGTGTACATTGCTTGGGAGCAGAGGCTGTATTACCATCCCCACGGCCATACATTTCACCTCAATCATGGGGATGAGGGAATAGGAGTATGGGGCGATGCCCATGGCTGAAGTGAAGCTAGCCAGCTATTTCTCCTCTGAGTTTGCATCATCTCTTTAAGGCCCCGACGTTGCCCACCAAACCCTGCAGGACAACATCTGCTTTGGTTGCCGAACCTTGTATGGCAGCAGCTGGTGCATGCCTGTACACCATGGGTGTCATTTAGGCTTAACAGGCTGACCTGGTGATTCTCCTCAAGAGGAATCTCCTCTTGCAGACCAGGGGGACAATCACCACCCAGGCCAGAGATGTAGAAGCTAAGGGTTTCGCCCCTGAAGGGGTTTAACACATAAATGCTGAGGTTGTTGAGACCATCCTAAACTCTAGAGTTCCCTCCACAAGGAAACTATAAACCCTAAAGTGTGGAGTATTCACTTTATGGTGCAGAGAACACCGAAAGGACCTAGTTAACAGACGGTGGCTTCAGTGCCGGAGTTCCTTCAGGAATGTTTCTTTGTGGGTCTATCCACCTCCACGCTTAAGGTCTATGTGGTTGTAAAATCTGGTTCCATACGATGGCTCTTTGGGAAGACACCATTTGGTAATCCATTTCCTTCATGGTAAGCAGAGGATGAGACCTGCTGTTCATGTGAGAATACCAGCTGGGGATTTGTGGTTTTAGAGGGGTTGTCCCTGGCACCCTTCAAGCCTATGGACAGATTTGGAAAAGTAGCTTTTCTGCTTCGACTTCTGCAGGCCCTTTCAGTTGCCTCCTTCTGCCTAGAATTTGCCCCGGGTAGGGTCAATGCCATTCTCCACCCTAGAACAACATAGTTTGGTCCTCACTACACACATTTATTAGGTTTTACAGCCTGGATTTAGACCCCACACCAAGGTCTCAAGTTTTGTCATCCTAAACTGTGCTCAGACTCATTCTCAAGGCAGGTATTTGTCAGTATGGCACATTTCATTCCCCATAGGCGTAGCCATTGGATGCAGCGTTACTCGAGTTACTCGAAAGGGAATGTCTCAGGTCGCATCTGTAACTACGGTTCACAGAGAAGGGAATGAGATGCTGTGTCACCTTGACATAATTCCTGCATGCCTTTGAGTGGCTTGCTTCAATATCAGGGCATTTAAGGAGGCAATTGTCTAGGAGTTAAACAGGATAGATGTGACAAGTTATTGAATACACTGATTGATCATTGACAGGACAGGCTGAACCTCTGTGTTATGACTTCTCCAAAAGCTAATTGGAGTCAGGTAGAATGATGAGATTGGAAGTGTAGGTCACACAGATTATCTGCCATTTAAAAAAGAGAACACAAAGACTGGTTATTGACAATTCTGTTCTTCTAATGAAAAATTGGTTAATGTGAACCATGCCTCAGTCACGAAAGCTTAAAAACACATTTCTGCTGGAAAATGCTGCAAATATATATATGCTTCTGTGGACAGTTGAGACAAACTGTGAACTTTCTGGCAAAAAAATGTACATGATTAGAGGGAAAAGGGCACTGCACAGCATACCACAAACTCTTCCCAGCTGTGTTGCTTTGCAGCCTCAGGGTCTGGATACTTTGCAGTCATTGAAGGAACAAGGAATTATTAAGTATATCAAGACATTTTACAGGAGAATGTTGGGACTGAAGTTCATGAATTCAAGCATTACAGAGGTTGGGCGATGCAACAAGACAGTTATCCAAAGTACATAATTAATACCTAATAAAGAATGGCTGAAAAAGAGCTCAACTTGCTGCAACTTAAGAAAACATATGCAAATAGAAAAAGCACCAGCAATTTAAGAAAACATCTTCAACACGTGCTGTGACATGTGAAAATAAACAAACATGATAACCAAAAAAAATAAAAACATGGTTATTACAGTTGAACCATGGTAACCACAAATCAACCATGGTTTTGATACACATGCCATAGCTTAACCATTATATTTGTATATATACTAGTCAATATGCAAAAAAAAAACATGGTTTCTACACTTTTACTATAATGAAACCATGGTTCATTTTCGTAACTTCGTAAGGGTAATGTTTCAAAGGGACCTCAACAACCCTTACAAAAATTAACCATGGTTTTATTATAGTAAATGTGTAGTAACCGTGTTTTTACTATATGTAACCATTTTTTTAATAGTTAAACTATGGTTCATTTTTGTAAGGGTAAGGAAAGTTGTAAAGGTAAGTTAGCCATCTTACATAACGTTTCACAGTTCGTCAGCTTATGTAGGCTAATAATATATATAAAAAAAGCTTAGGAATCATATGATCAAGGTGTTAAAATAAACAAAAGTCTCACCTTTCACAGTAGACATTGATAAGCATGTCCCAGCAAGGTTCGTCACTTGTTGCTAAGTTAGCCATCTTACATAACGTTTCACAGTTCGTCAGCTTATGTAGGCTAATAATATATATAAAAAAAAGCTTAGGAATCATATGATCAAGGTGTTAAAATAAACAAAAGTCTCACCTTTCACAGTAGACATTGATAAGCATGTCCCAGCAAGGTTCGTCACTTGTTGAGGTTCTATTAAACATTTCCAATGTGGTCTGTGCATATTTGCAGCACGTTTCTGTATTTGGTCGCATTGTGAGTATTTGCAGCACTTGTGTAGTCAAACTGATGAAGATGTTTTCTTAATTTTTTTTTAGCTCTCTCACACCATTCAACTGTGATGCTGTGGCATAAACTAAAGAAAGCTGTGCTATCAAGAGAACCCAGAAATATTGATAAACAAAAACAGATCTGTGGGGAGATTATATTATATTATATTATAACAGAGAATCAAAATCACACAGACAAGTACTGACTGGGCCAATATTGATTTTGTTCAGGCACCATTAATGCAGCTTTTGACAGAATGTCTCGGTTACGTATGGTAACCCTCGTTCCCTGAAGGAGGGAACGGAGACGTCACGTCGGATGACCGACGAAATTGGGATCTCGCTTAGCGAGACCGATCTACTTCGAGTGTAAACTAAACGAGCCAATGCACATTGGGATGCGATTATTGCATCTAGCTGCCGCTGATCACAGCATGAGTATAAGTAGGCAGCAGATGCGGTGCATATTCAGGTTTTCGCTGAGGAGCCGAGCCAGTGACCCGGCCGCTCAGCGGTGGTACAGTGACGTCTCCGTTCCCTCCTTCAGAGAACGAGGGTTACCATATGTAACCGAGACGTTCCCTTTCAGTCGGTCACTCTCGACGTCACGTCGGATGACCGACGAAATTGGGATCCAACCAAAAGGCCACAGCTACTACCCCTTCCAGTGTCCTGTGGAAGCTACCTGTGCCCCTACTTTTTGGCGTAGGCCAGGGCTGCTATGGCACTACCCACTGAGTAAGACTGGATAGCACAGGGAAAACGTACCTGTTCTACTTGGAACAGGGACGTTACGGAAGCCTGAAAAGCCAGGGTGATGGCATCCACTATCCAGTGGGCCATCCTCTGCTTAGAGACGGCATTCCCCTTCTGCCGGCCTCCGTGACAGACAAAGAGCTGGTCTGAGGTCCTGAAGCTTTGCGTCCGGTCTACGTAGCACCTTAAGGCTCGGACGGGACAGAGCAAAGCTAGGGCTCGGTCTGCCTCCTCCGAGGGCCTTGACCGTCTGCAAAGGCTCAAATGGGCCCTGCTGTAGTGCTGTCAGCATCAGAGTCAGGTCCCAAGAGGGTATGGGGGTGCCGTGGAGGATTTAACCTTCTCGCCCCCTTAAGGAACCTGACGACCAGGTCATGCTTCCCCAGCGACCTCCCTTCTACGGGGTCGTGGTTGGCTGCGATTGCAGCGACATAATCTTTGAGGGTGGAGGGAAACAGCCTTCGCTCCAACCCTTGCTGCAAAAAGGACAG
>NW_015505414.1:341146-346053 GCF_001515645.1 Sinocyclocheilus grahami | reverse complement strand
GTCTGGACGCGGGTGCCAAAGGGTGCCCCGTCTCTGAGTCAGTAAATCCTTCCTCAGAGGAATCGGCCAAGGAGGGGCTGTCGCGACCTTGGCCGATCTGTGCAAGAAGGCTCACTGGGGGAAACGCATACTTGCGAAGGCCCCGCGGCCAGATGTGTGCCAGTGCGTCCGTGCTGAGTGTTCCCTCGGCCAGGGAGAAGAACAACTGGCAGTGAGAGGTTTCTGGAGAGCCAACCAGGTCTACCTGTGTGGCTCCGAAATGTCTCCAAACCAGCTGGACCGTCTGGGATGGAGTCGCCACTCTCCCGGGAGCGCAGCTCGAGACAGCTTGTCGGCTGCCCGGTTGAGCAGCCCAGGAATGTGAACAGCACGAAGCGACCTCAGATGCTTCTGACTCCAGAGGAGGAGGTGGCGGGCGAGTTGCGACATGCGACGGGAGCGCAGACCACCTTGTCGGTTGAAGTACGCAACGGTCGCTGTGTTGTCCGTGCGGACTAGTGCATGCGTGCCTCGTAAGCACCCTTTTGAGACGGCTCAGGGCAAAGTGCACTGCCAGCAACTCGAGGCAGTTGATGTGCCAGTGCAGTTGGGGCCCAGTCCAAACCTCTGACGCTGCAAGCCCATTGTACGTGGCCCCCCAGCCGGTGGTTGAGGCATCCTGGCAAACCACAGCATGCCTGGAGACCTGCTCTAGGGGCACTCCTGCCCGGAGAAATGCAAGGTCTGACCACGGGGTGAAGTTTTGGCGGCAGGCCAGTGTAACTTGGACCTGGAAAGTGCCGCATTGCCATGCCCACCTCGGGACTCAGCCATGGAGCCAGTGCTGCCGCGGTCTCATATGGAGTAGCCCCAACGGCGTGACTCCCGCCGTAGCTGCCAGTTGCCCCAGGAGCCTCTGAAACTGTTTCAGTTGGACCGCCATCCTGTTCTTGAATGTATTCAAGCAGTTCAACACCGACTGAGCACGTTCCTGCATGAGGCGTGCTGTCTGTTCGACCGAGTCCAACTCCATACCGAGAAAAGAGATCCTCTGCGTCTGGGAGAGTTTACTCTTTTCCCAGTTGACCCGAAGGCCCAACAGGCTGAGGTGTGAGAGCACCAAATCCCTGTGTTCGCACAACTGATCCTGAGACTGCTTCGTCGAGGTAGTTGAGAATGCGAATACTCTGTTCTCTCAGGGGAACAAGGGGTACCTCCGCAACTTACGTGAAGACATGGGACAACAGGGACAGCCTGGAGGGCAGGACCTCGTACTGATATGCTCGTCCTTCGGACGCGAACCACAGCAATGGTCTGTGGTGTGGAAGGGTTGACACATGAAGTACCCGTCCTTCAGGTCGACCGCTGCAAACCAATCTCGGGGACGGATGCACCCGAAGGGCCCGGTTCAAGACACGCAGGTCCAAGATTGGTCGCAACCCACCGCCTTTCTTGGGTACAATGAAGTAGGAGCTGTAAAACCCCGTCTTCATATTGGCTGGAGGGACTGGCTCTATCGCATCCTTTGACAGTAGGACTGCGACCTCCGCCCGCAAGACAGGACCATTGGCCTCCTTCACTGTTGTGAAGTGGATGCCACTGAACTTAGGGGGACGCCAGGCGACTGAATCGCATAGCAGAGCCTGACGGTTCGAATGAGCCATCGAGACAGGCTGGGTAGCTCAAGCCAGGCTCCCAGACACCGCGCAAGTGGCATCAACGGAACTACAGGCGTACCCAAAAGATGAAAAGATTCTCCGCCCGGCCCTCCTCCGGGGGAGGGAGTGGTGTGCTTACCATCTCCTGAAGAGCAGGTCCCTCCACCTCTGGGTTGCCCATCTCAGGGCCTCTTGCTCTTTAGCTTGCCACCAGGTTTGGTGGGGGCCTGGACGGGCGGGGCGGCTGCCCTGCGACCAGCTCCACGGCGCAGCTTTGCTGGAGGCTGCAGGAGCGGGGCGGTGGCAGGGGGGCCACCCTCGGCGACGGCAGCAGCTGCACGCCGGGGCAGGATGTACCTGATGGCCTCAGTCTGCTTTGGTCAGCAGAGAACTCCTGGGCAAGTTCTCCACCGTGTCGCCGAAAAGGCCGGCCTGGGACACGGGGGCGTTCAAGAATCGTGTCTTGTCCGTCTCGCGCATGTCAGCCAGTCACAGCCAGAAATGGCGCTCCTGGACCACCATAGTGGACATCACACGACCCAGAGACTGCGGCATAACCTTTGTCGCTCGTAGCGCGAGGTCCGCCGCGGTGCAGAGTTCTCTGTGAACTTCCGGGTCTTGACCACCCTCGTGCAAGTCCCTCAGTGCCTTGGCCTGGTGCACTTGCAATCACGCCGTAGCGTGTAAGGTGGAGGCAGCTTCTCCACAGGTCGTATAAGCATCGCTGGCCAGTCGAGTACCTACAAACCCGGGCAGCGTGAAAGAACGCAGGGACCCGGCCCGGGCGTCTCGTAGCCGGTCCGAGGTGGGGTCTAGGTGTGTGTAACACTGACCTGCGTACGAGCAAAGGGTGCGTGGGTACTCCGTTGGTTCGTCCTCCCGATCTGCGCACTGCTGCTCACTGGCGAAAGAGGAGGGTGAGTGTGATACGCACTGGATCGTCCACAACCCCCCGTCCCCTCTGGGGGACCCAGAAATAGAGGAATTGCTCTTTGTCGAGAATTTGGGTACCACCGACCGAGGTCATTGGTGGAAAAAGATTCTCCCCCCTTGAGGAAACGGAGCTTGGCCCGCGACTCCGAGATGATCATCTTCCCGCAATGAGAAGATGACTCATCCACAAACGCCACCTCAGCGTGCTACATGCCCAGGCACGTGAGGCAGCGATCGTGACCATCACCCAGCGCCAGGTAATGACTGCATCCAGAAACGCCCGGGTGATACATTGTCTATTGCAAGACCCACATCGTCTTTACAAAGATGTAACGTCAAGTTTGCCACGCAAAGTCGTCTTTAAAAGACGCACCCGAAATTGCTCTTTTAGAGGAAAAAGCTCTTTTAGCGTGCTGAGGCGTACAGAGGAAATGATCATCTGCAACACAAACAGGGGGTAGTGCAGCCTGATGTGTACAACCCACTCGACACGGGAAACCACCACCGCTGAAGTGCCGTACCGCCAACACGAAGAGCTCTCCAAGAGCACGCTGAACTCATTCAGTCTTCTTCTCTCAGTAGAGTAGTCAGGAGCAGAACGATGTGATTGCTCGGCTCCGAAGCGAAAAGCTGAATATGCGCTGCATCTGCTGTCTACTTATACTCACGCTGTGATCGGCGGCTGCTGGATGCAATAATCGCATGCCAATGTGCATTGGCTCGTTTAGATTACACTCGAAGTAGATTGGTCTCTCTAAGCGAGATCCCAATTCCGTCGGTCATCCGACGTGACGTCGAGAGTGACCGACTGAAAGGGAACTGCATATCTGCAGTAAATGGCTAATTAAGTAATCAAATATCAGACCTATTTGTGCTCTAAATGAAAATTAATTGTGAGGTCAAAAAAAAAGACGCATGAAATATCTTTGGGGTTTTTGCAAGGAAGGGTATTTTAGAGTTGAGTGCTTGGAGAAAGAAGCTATAAGAGATGGATGTCACAACTCACAAAATCTAGACATGAATATTATTATAGACACTGTTATATTATGAATTTGCATTTCTGAGTTCAATCAGTACAGAGAACATGGCATATATTTATTATTGAAGGAACTGAAAAGGCCATATCATACCAAAGGCACTGCGACTGTGTAAATGTGCTGCAGACCATAAGGCCAATTTCAGAGCAATTAATATTTGACTGGATGATTGAATATAAAAGTGCACTAAGTAATTACATGTCTATTCTTTGGCACTTATTGGGTGATTGATATGAAAACCGTTATCAAATGGTCACATTTCACAGCAAAATCAGCAAGAAAAAATTAAAAACATTCTGTATGGATCTATTATTATTTCATATTTTTTATTTTGAGGTGAAACCTGACTTTGAGTTTGCAAGCATGCATCATTTTACAATTCATTCGTTTAGAATACAATTTATTTGTGCACCTTGAATTGAGGAATGAATAGCTTTTAAGATGCTTGACATGCTGCCTTTAATAGGCTTTTTAATGTGCAGTCACAGTTACAATCGGATCAGGCTCTCTTGTAAGCATCATATGTGTGTCTCCTGCGGGTTCATGGAGGTGGGAACATCTTCTGTGGAGATCCTGGTCTGCGTGATCAGAGATGCCAGCCTTGTCTTACAGTCTTCTTGTCGCTCTGAAGGAAGCCCCTCTCCACAAGCTGGCTGCCGGTCTGAAGCAGCTCTACCTTCTGCTTGGGTTTCACCACAGAGCGCACTGCTGACAAACTGAAAAACACGTGCTGGTTACTAATGTGAGCCAACCAGTGGGTGTGAAAACTAAGTGTCAAACCATTAAACCATAATGGTTTCACAAATCCTCACATTTCTCAGAATCAAAAGGAGGGGGAAAAATATATTTAGCAAAATGCAAAGGAGGCCTATTTCAGAGCCTCACACCACCCACTCCCAAATTAACCACCATGCCATAATGCAAAATAATAATAACAGAGTTTCATGAGGTTGACACACACATATTAATCTTAATTGATTTTACTATCATGATAATATGCGTGAATACAGGATGAGTTGATTTGCTCTAATGACAGAATCTGTTTCTGTGGTGGTACCATGGTAAAGTGATGCCATTAAGTGGTAATACAATGATATTACCATATTAAGTTATTTACATCAAAGACTACCATGATACTACCAATAAGTTAAAAAAAACTAAAAAAAACAACAACACGGTATTATATAATGATTTTTGTTAATGATGGATATTTCATGTATAACTTTTTCATATAACTTGACCCTCTAACATTAGCACTCTTTATTCTATTTCTATTCTATTTATTTTTTATTCTTAATAA
>NW_015505414.1:335486-340662 GCF_001515645.1 Sinocyclocheilus grahami | reverse complement strand
TTTTCAATTCGCAATTTCAATTTGCGCAATTTGAAGGGTAATGGAAACGCGCCTACTTACAGATAACTAGTGTGTTTTGTGTTTTCACCTGAGCTCTTTCTTCCGTCAGTTTGTCTGTCATGTTTGTCTTTAGCCCAAACCATGCCATCTCTGTTGCTGTAGGTACGTTTGATTTTATAATGGAATCTTAAATGGTAAGCAACATGGGTAATTTTTCATCAGTAAGGTCCAGCAAACTACCACCACACCAGAGCAACTCATTCTCAGTGTAAGGAGTGTTGTGATGCTGGTAATGGATAACTGCTGGTAATGCTGTTTTTGAATGTGTTTGTTCATTATCTGCCGAAATTTTGACAGAGGGAGCGAGTCTGCTTCATATGCACACTTCAGACCACTCCATAGACCACAATGCAACACTATTATGATGTCATCGTAGATCGCGTTTAATTTATACCCACCCCAAACAACTCTATAATATATATATATATATATATATATATATATATATATATATATATATATATATATATATATATATAATATATATAAAACCTTGCTTTGTGTAGTGCGTTAGACTAACTGAGACTTGTCACAGCACTTACATATTGTTGCTCTTTTGTTGGTTTGATTGCTTCTCCTGTGATCATTTGAAATTAGTTTTAGATAAAAGTGTCTGTTAAATTATTAAATGTAAATTATGTGGGCATTGCACTCTCTACACACCAGAGGGGGGAAAAAATGCAGCGGGACAATACATAATCCTGTTTCTGAAAGATTCAAGGATAAAACAGAAGAAGCATGCAAACACAGAAAAAAATGTCCCTCCAAACCTTTCAAAAGAAAAATACCTCAGTCAGGATGGAGAATGACACTCTTCATCACTCACACTGAGCCAATCCACAAACACTTAATCAGCTACAGACAATCTGAGAGAGAAGCTAACCGCTCGATATCTCGCTCTCTAGTGGCCTGAGAATATCAACAGCAGCCAACGGCCACCGGATTCATCGCAACTCTATTAAACACTCTTCAGAGATGGATAATGAATGATCTGGACATACTATTAATGAGGAAAGTTTTCCATTATGCAAAATTGGCCAAGATATACAGTATATATATATATTTTTTTACAGAGGGAGAGAGAATTATCTATAGGGGGAAGGGGGGAAAACAACATTTTCTCATAAGCTCACATTCGTACGTTATTATTGAATATCGACCACCTACTTCATGTAGGTAGGTATTATCTAAATGAAAGCAGCGCATTTCAGCCATCTGGCTATAAATCACTCTAATCCCTGCCTATCCATCTTATCTTTCATTACAGCTACCAATTTACCTGCTGTCTATTACAGTCCCTCTTGTCACATGTCATCCAAGCCATCAATTAGGTATAATGAGATCACATCTCAACTACAGAACCGTACAGGGAACTGAGCTCCTCTTGGTCAAATGAGGCTCTGATATTGAGAGCTTTTCATGACACAATTACATATTGATTTCTCTGTCTGTGCCGTAATGACAGCTTTGTGAGCACATAAATATAATCTCAACGACTCAAAACATCAAGACGCCATTTACAAAAGTTTAGAGATAAAAAAAGCACAACTATGATTATATATAAATGGTAAATATATATACATATATATATATATATATACACACCATTTGCATAATTTCAAAATAGGCAAACATTTTAATATAACAAACAGCCATTCACCAGTATTTTTTTGTTTTGTTATTATTATTTATGTCTTTTATCCTTGCTTTAAACTGATATCCATGTTTTTACTGCCCATCTACTATTTTGTCAGGTAACCTAATAATGTATATTAACATTTAACTGAACAAACATAATATGTAGTATGTCTGAATCAACCGGACTACATTTGACAATGCCAATGAAAGCAATGTTTATGGGTCAGATCAGGCAGGAATAATTACTTTTAAAGGGGTCGTGAACTGAGAAATCAAAATTCCCTTGATCTTTTTACATCTACACTCTAAAAAACGTTGGGTTATTTACTGTACCCAATATCTGGGTTAAACATGTTGGGTCGTTTTGTTGGGTTATTCCTATGTTTATTGGGTTATTTCTATAACAACACAACCAGTTGGGTTAAAATTTTTAATTCCAACGGTCGACAGGTGTAACTGCGGCTGCGACAGATGACAGAGTGGTAATAATATGTGCGCGTTATGTTGTTTTTTGTAATAAAGTGTCTTTAAGGCCTGATAGTACACTCTAAAAAATGCTGGGTTAAATACAACCCAGTGCTGGGTAAAATAGCTTTTTAATATTTATTAAAATTAATATTAATGAAAGTTCCACTGTCAAAACCCCATACACGTCTTAACTATACCACTCGGGTGAAAGTACACCCTGATATGGATAAAGCCGATCAATTTCAAACCTATAAAAAACGGTTTCCTTACTTGTTCAGTTCGTCTCGACAGTTTTGGGGTAAATTGGACACATATTTCAGATATTTGGCCGACGCGCTGCTCTTGAAGACCCACCGGAGCCTCTTCATCTGTCGCGTGCACTCTGAGTGAAGCTATGTCGCCTTTTTATTCACAGCTACATGTCCTTTCGTCTGAAAACTACAGTGTAAAATTAAAACACTACGAAACGCACAGAAATGAAAGGTTTTATCTCTGGAAAGTTGTTAAATGCAAAATAATAAGGCTAATTAAAGATCCATTTCCAAAAGCACAAACATATAATCACATTTGAAAAGTTAAAAAACTTTGTGTTGTATATACACTGTACGTAACAGTTTGTGAAAATGAAAATATTAAGGACACTAAAAAAATGTGTTTAAAATATTTAAGTAGTTGATATTTATTTTTGTAGTGTTCATGTAAAGTCATAATCTTGTTAGAATGTAGTACTGTTTTGATTTATGTTTAATAATTTTCACACTGAAGTAGGAAATGTTGTCTTATGTTTGAATTTAACTGTTCCTATTCTTTGTTAATTTTAGATTGCTCTGGACTAAGGTATATTATACCCACATGTCAGGGATGGATAGACTTTGAGCTCAAAAGGGCATGGGTCAACAGATAATCGCATATTGCAAGACAAAGAAGAGAGCCTTGGATCTTCCGGATATTTCTTCTGGTGAGAAAATCCTGCTCTGTATTTTCATGCCAAATTGTAATATTTTACATTATGGACTGACAAGCACACCAACACACACTTAGGGACAGTTTTACTAAACAGGGCAAATTAGCACCAGAGCGCAATTCCAAAACAGCGCCGATGGGTGTGGAAATTTCTGCAGGTGATTTACTAACAACACGCAAATTAAAGAACACAAACACAACATATAATTTACATATCGACCAATGCAATATACCAAGCGCAGTGCAAATTAGCGTAGTCACAAATAAAGAATAAAGATATAAATAAGCCACAGTAGGCTACGTTGAAAAGAACTGGAGGTCAAAAAATGAAGGGTTGCAAGAAGTTTTGAAAGAGCTGGTATTGCGTGACTCCTTGTTGAGGGTTCCAAGTCATCTTTCATTTCCTGAAGCAAATTAAAAATAACATGGCTTGGCAAACGATATGTTCAGAGAATGTGTTCTTCTGGCATTCCAAATAAAATTAATATGTGTGGAAAAAAATCCTCCTCCTCCTACCACACGCTCTCTGTTCTCTGCGCTGCCTCATCCTATAACCACACGCTCTCTGTTCTCTGCGGTGCCTCGTCCTATAGCAACAATAATTGTAGCCATTTCAAGTGCAAAATTGTTTAAAGGGAACAAAATAGTTTTTTCACCTAAAAATGAAAATTCTGTCATTAATTACCCACCCTCGTGTCGTTCCTCCCATAGACCGCAAGGGAACTACCATGGTCAAGGAACAGAAAAGTACCAAGATGATTGACAAAGTAGTCAATGTTACATCAGTGTTTCAACCATAATGTTACGAAGCTATGAGCATACAATTTTTTTTTTTGGCGCAAAGAAAACAAAAATAACGACTTTATTCCACATTTTCGTCTCTACTGCATAGGGGTGTGCCATATCATACCATCCACGATAACACCGGCATACATTTTTACATGATAAAAAAGTGTCATATCGCGATATCAATGATATAGCGTCAATGATGATGTATTTACTAGGATTTACTCTGACCGTGGTAGTTCCCTTGCTGTCTATGGGAGGGTCAGAGAGCCCTCAGATTTCATCAAAAATATCTTAAATTGTGTTCCGAATATGAAAGAAGGTCTTACGGGTTTGGAACGACATGAGGGTGAGTAATTAATGACAAAATTTAAATTTGTTTGGGTGAACTATCCCTTTAAGACATGCTTTTTTGAGGGGTTAAATAATGGCACAAATGCCAGTAATTTGACGAGTGCAAACGTTAGTAAAACACATTTCATGATTAATTTGAATACTCTCCTCCCATAAATTTTGCGTCTGAAAGGGAAAAAATGAAACTTTTTTTATCATTTATTACTCATGTTATTCCACATCTCCATGAGTTTTTTTTTCTGCTGTATACAAGATATTTTACTTTCATAGTATGAATAAATACACATTCTTCAAAATCTACTTTTGTGTTCAACAGAAGACAGAAACTCATACCGGTTTGGAGCAACTTGAGGGTGAGTAAATTATGACAAAAGTTTCATTTTTGGGTAGAGTCCCAACAGCATGATTACGAGAGTGATACATAGTTTTTACATAACTTAAATTTAATTCTATATGTCATTGATACACTGACATTACCACCCACTAGCATAACAATGTAACATGCAGAAGGAGTTCAAAAATCCCCACACCTGTCTATAATGATACAAACACCACTCTTGTAACACTCGGCTAATATAACAGACATTAATCCATTATTACAACAGTAAAAAGTCAAATGAAAGACTGCTACCATTAGAAAAGTGTGTATTTTTTTCCCATTTTTTCCCCCAATTCTTGTTCAGTGATTAATCTATTGTTCTTTCTATTTAAGATGGTCTTGGAGATTGCATTAAAGTTGCATTAAAACCCCGACACCCTCCTCCATTGCCATACAAAGTGGGTAAGTGCATCTTTTATGACAATACATTTTTGGGTAATATTTCATCCAATGTATGTATGCATATTAGCCATTTTAAATTTCTGTTTAAAGGTTGGAACAAATTTAATTCTGTATTTGGAAGAGGAG
>NW_015505414.1:328222-335471 GCF_001515645.1 Sinocyclocheilus grahami | reverse complement strand
AGCATAACAATGTAACATGCAGAAGGAGTTCAAAAATCCCCACACCTGTCTATAATGATACAAACACCACTCTTGTAACACTCGGCTAATATAACAGACATTAATCCATTATTACAACAGTAAGAAGTCAAATGAAAGACTGCTACCATTAGAAAAGTGTGAATTTTTTCCCCATTTTTTCCCCCAATTCTTGTTCAGTGATTAATCTATTGTTCTTTCTATTTAAGATGGTCTTGGAGATTGCATTAAAGTTGCATTAAAACCCCGACACCCTCCTCCATTGCCATACAAAGTGGGTAAGTGCATCTTTTATGACAATACATTTTTGGGTAATATTTCATCCAATGTATGTATGCATATTAGCCATTTTAAATTTCTGTTTAAAGGTTGGAACAAATTTAATTCTGTATTTGGAAGAGGAGAGGGAGCAACAAAGGCGATACCCTCATGTCCTGCAGTTTTGGGATACAATCCATCCTTCATCATTGTGGGAGAAATGGCACTGAAGCAAGACCGTCTTTTTACAAGCAGTTGATACATGGTTTATTTTACATTTTGAACATTGCATATCCCATGCCTGTTTCAGCTGTAATTACATTGTCTGTACTAGGTTTGTTCTGTTTGTTTGTTTATTTGTGAATTTATATTTATCTTGTAAACAAAGTGCAAAACAATTGCAAGCAACCTAATGTGATAAGGAAGTGATTAATAAGACAATTTCAACCAGTTATTTTATTTAATAGAGGTTTTTGCAACTTAAAATGTAATAGAAATAAAGTGTTTTCAAAATATCTGTATGCTGTGTATTATTATTGATTTACATAGCAATACTACTACTACTACTAATAATAATAATAATACCAGGATGGTTAAAGCAAAAAAAAATGTGTCCAAATAACCCAACAAATTAGTTATTTTTTAACCCAATGCATTGGGTTACTAACTTACTACCCAATCCATTGGGTTAAAATAACCCAACATTAGGTAGGTGCTATAGTAACCCACCATTGGGTTATCTGTTGGGTCATTTTTAACCCAACTATTTTAAGTGAGTAAGAGCTCATTGTACTATAAAAACATCCTGTAAGTAGTCTAAAAACAGCTTGTATTGAAGCCAGTCTGCCAAAACAACGTGGAATGTGCCACTTTATGGCAGTGTGGCTAAACCCCGCCTCCGCAGAAGATAAACGCCTGCTTCTACAGCACTGCCTGTTTAGCTCCACCCACCGATTCACACATGTAGTGTAAATAACGGGAGAGGCAAACACAGGTCTACGCAGAAACCAAATGATAAAGATGCTCTGAAGACAACAAGATGCTGTGCAGTGCCAAGTTGTAGAAAAACAAAGTCTTTGCATTGCCTTCCTTCTGATCCCAACATTAGGAAAGAGTGGATAAACGTTATTTTTAATGAAGTTTCAGACCGCGTCAGTAAGAACTCAGTCCTTTGTTCATTTCATTTTTACCACGGATTCGTTTACAAATAAGGCACAATTCGACGCAGGATTTTCAGAAAGATTGAAACTAAAAGACGATGATGTGCTGATTATATTGAATCGGGCAGTAATGTCGCACCACACGATTGTGAGTTGTTTTTATTATATGGTCACTATTGCTTTGTCTGATATTACAGATCATTTGATATGCACTGAATATTTATGCGTTTTTAACCTAACTCATGGCAGCGTCCATCTATGAAGGATGTAGGCTGTCAAACATACACAACTGTTAGCCAATCATAGGCATTTATTTCCCAGTCTACAATCCACCAACCTATTAAAACCGAGCATTCCAATGAGGGGGTCAAAACAGGACAGAAAATAGCCTATTACTTCTTAATTATGACGTATTTTGATGTAAAAATCTTGATAACATTATAAGTGGACCTCAGAGAACAGTACAAAATAAAAAATAAAGGCAGTTCATGACCCCTTTAATATCAGCTACTAGAAAGAGACTGAAAGGCTCACAAGCACACTCATCACTGCTGTTATTCATTTGCAAATGTCAGTCTATCTATGTAAATGAAGTACAGCTACAGTAACAGCGGTCAACGTCATAGGCATTCATACACACATAGCTTGTCTAGTTAAGTTGTCACATTGACGGCTTCAATCCATAAGCAAACAGCTTTTATAAACTCATTTGCACATTAAATGAGCCCCTTCCTTTGTCGAGGTGATTTATTTCCTAGAGAATAAAGCAGACATCTTTCACATATAGGAAGTCATGAAGTGAATGTTGATAAGCTGTACGTGAAATAAATGACCCTGCCAAAAAAAGCCTTGCCGTTTTGTTGGATGAAACCTTGAACAAATCAACCATTTTGCTTTGCTTGACAAAATACTGTATGACAGCGAGAGAAAATTAACGTTATTTATCTTTGCACCCCAAACATCAAAACAAGTTGAGCAGAAGTCTCTTTATATATAACGAGCTCTTGTACGATTAGTTAGTTTAGTACAAATTTCCATCCACAAACACTTTTTGTAGGCAATGTACAGTGGCCCAAAGATGTGTAATTTAAAAGGTATAATGTGTAATTTCATTGCATTAATAACATAGCAATACTAAACCCTCATCCTTTAATTAAAGGGGTCATGAAATGAAGAATCCAAATATTTGTGATATTTACACTTATAAGAGGTTACTCCATGATAAAAAAAAAAAACATACTGCAAGTTTCAAAAATCAAAACTAACTCAACTTTTGTGAAATATGAATTAGTGTTTTCTACCTTTCTGAAACGTCTGAATTTGAAGTCGGGAGAATCGTGACGTCACAATTTCCTCTCGACACGGCCCTTAAAGGGGTGGTTGATTGCGATTTCACTTTTTTAACGTTAGTTAGTGTGTAATGTTGCTGTTTGAGTAAAAGTTTTGAAGTTATATATCTGCAAAGTTATGAAGCTGAAAGCTCAATGCAAACGAAGATGTCATCTTTTAAAATTCTGGCAGTTTAATGCCTACAAAAACGGCTGATAGGGACTACAACAAGTTACTTCCCGGGTTCGTGACATCACAAACCAAGATAAACCCCGCCCTCGGGAAAAGGCAGCAAAGGGGGCGAGGCCAAGCTGCGCTGCTTTAGAGAAGAGGAAGAGAAAACTAGAGGTGCACGTAAAACAGGTTCAGCACGATCCTCTTCAATAATATCCTCTGCTTCTCAATTGAGCTCAAACTGATAAGCGATATTAACGACGATATTAAATGCTGCTGAGGTGAGGGGCGGGACGATTAGACGCGCACCTAGAGGCGGTTTAGCCAATCACAACACACTGGACCAGCTAACCAATCAGAGCCCATCTATTTCTGAGGGCGGGGCTTCATATAAACAGGAAAAGATCAGCCCGTTTCTCAGAGAAGGGACAGAGCTGTGTGGAATAAAGGTAAATTATGTGAAAAATAATGAGTTTTTAAAACGAAGCATTAACACATGTTAGACTGCACCCCATAAACACAATCAAGCCTAGAAAAAAGCCAGTGAACCACCCCTTTAATATGCTTCATCATCGTATGCAATCAATGAGGTGTGTTCTGAACAACTCATGTCTGTCTGTCAATTACAAGTGTGATACTGCCTTTAGGTAAAGAAAGACCATTTGCAAACTTTACAAACTAACCCTAAAAAGAAGCATAACATGAAAATCTGAAACTGCATTTCATGACCATCATGGCCTGTGATTGGTATAATATGTAAGGGCTCATGTACAGATGTTCTTTGTGGTTTACTGTCGTTTATGCATTAGTGAATCAAACCAGTGACTGAACAATGCACTTCACACTGTTCCTGTTAGTAGTGTGAAAATCATCTGTTCTCTATATTATGATTATTTTATATGCAGAAAGCAATCAAAGAGCATTCTCTTTATGATCGCTGGAGCACTCAATTCAAGATCAGTGTGAGTCTATCAGTGATCTGATTTCTGCATTTTCAAAAAAAACTCCAGTTTATAATCAATGACTACTATACTGCTCAACGAGTCTCTTATTTACATTGTGTTTTCACTGTATTAGTTATGATTAAAGTATTCGTGAGATTGCTGAAATTGTGTTGCAGTAAGGAGATCATAAATTAAATTAATTCAGGGTAGAAAAGACCATTTATATCTAAATTATGACCATTTTGTAAATGAATTCATTCATTCATTAAAAACGGAAAGATTATTGGTACACCTCAGAAAACATTTTTAGTTTACACAAATGTCCCAGCAGAATAACCAGAGGTCTAGTTCATTACATTAACCAGTTTTACTTGTCCATTCAGACTCCATTCAGCCACAGATTTAAAAAAAAAATCACACAGATTTGGAACAACATAAGAGGGATTAATATATATATATATATATATATATCTTGGAACTCTGCCGTGCAGACCATTTTTGCCCAGTCTCTTTCTTATGGTGGAGTCATGAACACTGACCTTAACTGAGGCAAGTGAGGCCTGCAGTTCTTTGGATGTTGTTGTGGGGTCTTTTGTGACCTCTTAGAAGAGTCGTTGCTGTGCTCTTGGGGTAATTTTGGTTGGCCGGCCACTCCTGGGAAGGTTCTCCACTGTTCCATGTTTTTGCCATTTGTGAATAATGGCTCTCACTGTGGTTCGCTGGAGTCCCAAAGCTTTAGAAATGGCTTTATAACCTTTTCCAGACTGATAGATCTCAATTACTTTCTTTCTCATTTGTTTCTGAATTTCTTTGGATCTCGGCATGATGTCTAGCTTTTGAGGATCTTTTGGTCTACTTCACTTCTTCTTCTTCTTCTTAATGTTTAACGGCGGTTGGCATCCTCTACTTCACTTTGTCAGGCAGATCCTATTTAAGAGATTTCTTGATTGCGAACAGGTGTGGCAGTAATCAGTGTGATAAACCACAGTTTTAATAGGGGGGCAAACACTTCTTCACACAGGGCCAAGTAGTTTTGGATTTTGTTTTCCCTTAATAATAAAAACCTTCATTTAAAAACTGCATGTTGTGTTTACTTATGTTATCTTTGACTAATATTTAAATTGGTTTGATGATCTGAAACATTAAAGTGTGACAAATATGCAAAAAAAAAAAGAAATCAGGAAGGGAGTCAACACTTTTTCACACCACTGTATATATATACTCTAAAAAATGCTGGGTTGTTTCAACCCAACTTTGGGTCAAATATGGACTTACCCAACTTCTGGGTTAAAAATGTAATTAAGAAATTTAACCCAACAGCTGGGTTAATCCATCTTTGACCCAAAGTTGGGTTGAAACAACCCAGCATTTTTTAGAGTGTGTATATATATTGTATTAATTATTGTTTTAAGGCAAAAGTGGTTAATTTAAAGTGTTTTCTTTCTTTCTTCTTGTTGAATTTAAATCATCATTGCGTGAACGTTTCATAGATGTGACATACATGGGTCAGATTTACACTAGATTTGAACACACACATATAAATCAGCAGTGCCTATCGATATTAGTTTTCAACCATTCAGAAGCATCGCAGTTTTTGGAATGGTACTGTCAGTGCTAGAGGTTATAAATTAATGACCGACATCTCTTGAGAGATCTGTCTGATGGACAAACCCCATCCGTCCTTACTGTGAATGTGTTAGCATGTGTTAACTCACTTGCATTTGCCAATCATCCAGGATCCCACACCTTTGGATCACTGTATTTGAATGAATTTTCTGTTCTAGTTGATTGTGATTATTGGATGAGGATTTGGGACAAATTTAAATGGATTTCCAGCCAATTAAATATTAGAGCATACGGGGATAAGGCAAAAATAGAAAAAAATCTGGCAAATGTGAATGTCAGCTCCTTTAAAAATTAGGAAAAAGTTAAAGAGGGGGAAAAATACAGTTACAAAAATGTATCTTTTACATGTACAGTGATTTAAAAAATTATAATCAAAAATAATCCTAGGTGACAGAAGCACAGTTGTTCAGTGTTGCCAACTTCACAATTTTTCAGAACCTTTTAGCAACTTTTTCCAAAAATAAAAAAGCGCCTAGCAACAAATCTAGTGACTTCTTGGACTAACCTTATTTAGTTTCTCTCTCCACAGCCAAAACTACAAGTTAAAATGTGGGCTACAATGAGAATTCCAGTGTAAGAGTCATACAGTGCAAGAATCTACTGAAACATTCACTAGGGCCTCTTGGATTTCACAAAAGAGTCATTACTGACAATAGGTATACCTATGCCTTTTCAGAGGAAATTAAATGAGCCATGAACATCAAATACACCTGAAGTTGTTTTTAAATGTCATGGCCAAGGAGAGCCTGAAGAAGTTGCCCGTCAGAGAGTGAAATAAATGCATTGCATATTTTCCTGTACTCTCCTTCAAAGACAATTATTTAGTGACAAATCTTGATGACTTTTACTGCATGCGATTGTATAAAAAGCCTGTTAAGAGATAAATACAGTGTTTAAGGTGTCAAAACACCGGCATCCTCAACCACAGATGGCTTTTAAAAGCTCGCGCTTGGGAGGGGTGACGTACACACGTTTATTACTAGAGAGCTCATATTTTCTGTGATTGTTGTTGTTTTATCATCACTGCCGTCTCATCACATGATTCCATGCTGAAGGCAAATAAAGGGTGAATAATGATAGAAAATGAAGGCACAGTGTATCATGGGATAGTGTTTACAGAGATTAGAGCGAATGTCAAAGTACACTCAGCGCTTCTGAATGAACCTTCCATAAAGGGGTCATATGATGCTTTTTTAAAGATCATTATTTTGTGTATTTGGTGTAACAGAATATGTTGACATGCTTGTGGCGAGGGGGGCGGGGGAAGGCGAAAGGCTGCAGCGGGAGAGCGAGTTTGGAGACGAGCGGTGATAAGGAGGTCAAGTGAATAATGATTAACACCTGTTTGCAATTCCAGTGATTAGTGGGGAGACTAGAGATAAGCGTCCGCCGACCTGGGAGTAGGGAGAGAGGAGAGTGTGCGACACCTGAGTGGGAAACTCCAGAAGTGCACACGTTGTTATATGTTGTGTGACAACCAATAAAAGGTCTAGGCGCTACCCCTGACTTCCTCGTCCCGGTTTCGGCACCAGTGTAGCAAAGTCTTTAGATTGGGAAGAAGGACGAGGAAGTCAGGGGTAGCGCGTAGACCTTTTATTGGTCGTCACACACAACATATAACAACGTGTGCGCTTCTGGAGTTTCCCACTCAGGTGTTATTTTTCAAATACTGTACATTATTGTAGGTCCTCTATGCCCCGCCTCGCTCAAACGCTTCGTTTTCTACAAAGTCCCTCCTTC
>NW_015505414.1:326004-327765 GCF_001515645.1 Sinocyclocheilus grahami | reverse complement strand
CCCCCCGTGGCTGTCCCCCGTCCTCTCTCCCTCGCACACATACACACACACACACACACACACACACACACAATGCGCAAAACTCCACATTTGTTCAATGTGATCAATGTCACCTCAATTGAATAGGATGTCAGATGAAAACAGCTATTCATGTGAAAAATTTCATCAGAAATATATATATTAATCAGTATTCATAACCAAACTCTAAAAAATGCTGGGTTAAAAAGGGACAAACCCAGCTATTGGGTTGTTTTGACCCACTGGTTGGGTTGTTTTGAAAAAAAGTGACAATCCTCACATGAACAAATACAAATGGCATACAAATGACAGCTAACTAGAATATGAATTATAGGAAAGTGAGGGGGCACATGCTCAGATTTCTGAGCCAAGTGGATTTTAAATGCAGCTTCCAAAAGACAAAATATACCCGCATAATATTTTTTTATATTTGATAATCACACCGGTGTGATTAGATCATTTAGTCCGGCACAGCATCAGCTGCCATTCAAATCTGCGTGCGCGCTTTGGCGCTTTACAGCGCTGCATTATAACCAATCACACATGATGACCCCCCCCCCTCTCTCTCGCACACATACACACACACACACACACACACACACACACAATGCGCAAAACTCCACATTTGTTCAATGTGATCAATGTCACCTCAATTGAATAGGATGTCAGATGAAAACAGCTATTCATGTGAAAAATTTCATCAGAAATATATATATTAATCAGTATTCATAACCAAACTCTAAAAAATGCTGGGTTAAAAAGGGACAAACCCAGCTATTGGGTTGTTTTGACCCACTGGTTGGGTTGTTTTGAAAAAAAGTGACAATCCTCACATGAACAAATACAAATGGCATACAAATGACAGCTAACTAGAATATGAATTATAGGAAAGTGAGGGGGCACATGCTCAGATTTCTGAGCCAAGTGGATTTTAAATGCAGCTTACAAAAGACAAAATATACCCGCATAATATTTTTTTATATTTGATACAATCACACCGGTGTGATTAGATCGTTTAGTCCGGCACAGCATCAGCTGCCATTCAATTCTGCGTGCGCGCTTTGGCGCTTTACAGCGCTGCATTATAACCAATCACACACGAGTCTGTTGAGCTTATGAATGCAATGGGTAATCAGAGACGTTCCGATGAGTCATCGCTGAAACGCTTTTTGTTCACTTGTTTTTTGTTCACTTGTTTTGTTGACTGTGCAGATGTGCGTACGAATGTAAGTAAGATATTCATTTCACAGTGTAAACAGCTTCAGTGATTTTTAAATGACTAAAGTGAAAATGTTTTGTGATAATTTAAATGTTCTTTGCTCTCTGTAAAATGAAAATGTTATAGCCTTGTAAGGACCCACCCGCCAGCCCAAAAAGCGGAATCCAGCGGCCTGGTCGAAGGTTTAATGCTTATCCGGTCTTTTACTTGCGCTTCTGAATTTATCAGGACTTAGTTTCAATTTTGTCTAGCTCCGTGTTCAATCTGACTCCAATTTCACGTGATCAGTTTTTAATTAGAAATATTGCTTTGAAATATTGCCTAACTTTAATGATCACAAATATTAATTTAGATATTCGATTATTCCTGACTCACTATACTTTCACTTATCCGTTCACTGGGGACCTAATGTCTCTTTCAAGTCTCACGCTGGCCTTACGTGGATCTTATGATCACAAACTCGCCAGTATGATGCTAGTCAGAGGGTGTAGGTAGACTAATACCTATTTTGCCTGCCGCCTACT
>NW_015505414.1:320407-324733 GCF_001515645.1 Sinocyclocheilus grahami | reverse complement strand
ATATAGTAACTTACAATATTGTTATTAAATTCACATTAAATACAAAGTCAGTCGTATTAAAAATATTTGATGGCATGACACCCATATCTGGTAGGCCTATTTAAGTAAAAAGTCGGGTTTTTATGTGTAGTTAATAGATTACACTATTACTCTACTTTGTCACCCACAAATAACAATCTGGTACAAAACGCATTTACTTACCCATGTTTGAGAATCAAGATATTTCCTGATACGCGTTTGGAAATATTTTGAATAAAAAGGAAAAAAAATTAATAAAATATAAGCCTATATCAGTTATACAGTGCTATGGTGGCTGCTGTGTCACATGACAAGCATGACAAGCCCCCACCCCCACCCCCCACTCGTGCCCCCTCAAAAATCATGAGTGCATGACGCACCTGAGTGTGATACATACACTACCAGTCAAAATTGTTTTGAACAGTAAGAACGATCCAATAAAAAAGATCCAAATATCAGCATTTATCTGAAATAAAAAGCTTTTGTAACATTATAGGCTACATATACCATTCAAAAATGTTTCCTTGGGAAATGATAGAAATGAACACTTTTATTTAGCAAGGATGCTTTAAATTGATCAAAAGTGATGATAAAGACATTCATGTTACATTTCTATTTGAGATAAATGCTGTTCTTATGAACTTTCTATTCATCAAAGAAACCTGAAAAAAATTCTACTCAGCTGTTTTCAACATAATAATAATAATAATAAATGTTTTTTGAGCAGCAAATCAGAATATTTGAATGATTTCTGAAGGATCATGTGACTGGAGTAATGATGCTAAAAATTCAGCTTTGAAATCGCAGAATAAATTACATTTTAAAATATATTCAAATAGAAAAAGTTATTTTAAATAGTAAAAATATTTCACAATATTACTGCTTTTGCTGTATTTTGGATCAAACAAATGCAGGCTTGGTGAGCAGAAGAGAATTCTTTAAAAAACATAAAAAATCTTACTGTTCAAAAACTTTTATTATAAGTTATATCGAAGATATATAACGAAGTGGTGGTGGGCCGCCTGGACCAAAAAATGCCAGGGCCGATTTTTTTTGTCCCAGTCCAGCCCTGGTTCTAGTGATACGTGCACTTCATGATCCCGCTGGGAACAGATCCAACCCAGCAGGACATGTTGCAGCTACTCTGAAAAATCACTTCTAGTGGCACTTTAAATTTGCTCCAAAGTACATTAGGAATGTTGACCTTTTGATTTCCGTTCTTCTTGATATAAGCCCCCAACTGATAATGGAAGGTTGTATTATTTATTTATAGACAGACAGACCGACCTTTTGGGACCGACCTTTTTGATTAGTGTGTTGTGGGAGGACACTAATCTAACCTCATAAAATAAATAAATAGTTGAAAAACATACAAAAAGTATTAGAAACATTTTTTTTATAAATTGTAGTTTGTTTAATTATTAAACAAACAAACAAACTGCCATTCATTTTATGCGTGCCAAAGTATAGGGCCTTTCCCCTACTGGCCATACCGGTTCCACAGCCTTTGCCTGTATAGTGACAGATCGCGACCGTTGCTGCTGTCTGCAAGATCTGAAATTGCATTTTGCATATTGTGTTCAGCACACTTTTTGTGGTTTAAGCTGTTACCTAGTTTGCATAATTCCTTTAGTAAGTCTGATGCTAAAACAACATAGGCAGTGTTCAAGTAAATGGCAGTAACAGCAAGCGCAGTTCAGTTTTGTTAATTTATTTGGTATTTTTTAAAGAACAAAACATTGCAACAGATTAAATTGGCTTTCATTTAAATGCAGAATGAATTACATGAAGCTAATAGGCAAAAGGAGATACATATGAACCCATTTAAATGGTTTAAAAGTGCACTTATATTTATTTATCTACAATCTACAATTTTCTCAAATTCTATAATGACCCCTTCATGTGGCATGCCTATGCATTTCAAATGTTGCATACAACCTAGGCTCTAACTGCTCAAGTTATGGATTTTACACCATAACTACATACAACATGAAGGACTTTTTCCCACATTCATTCTGTATGTGATCACACCGAACATATGCTGTTAGTCTGATGTTTAGTTTTTGTTCTCTGCACATGACTATTTAGAGAAACTCACCTTGTATTGGTAACGATTAGATGAAAGGATTAGGGTGGAATTCTTCATCATCTTTAAATCTGGATGTTGCAGTGACTGGTCTAATAAATCCAGGCTTTGTCTAAGACAGGTAAACAAAACAAAAACATGAATATCAATATTTCACAAAATCAGTTAAGCTCTAGCCAACAATTAGTATATGTCTAGTGCTTTGTTCTCTGCCCTCTGTTACAGCTTCAGCAGTGATCAGCAATTCAATATATGAATTAAATTCAAGGATATACATAAATAAATAAATAAATAAAGCCTAGAGTTAATTTGTGTTTCCTTTCCTCTAAGGCTCTGTTGTAAAACCAAATCTTACATCACCTTTCTTTTTAATTACACTTTTAATATTTTCTGAACCGAGGAAATGAAGTGTTGCAGTTTTGCAAGTGGATTTTTTGCTCAATCTCTCTTGATACAAGACTTCACCAGCCTCAACAGTCCATGGTCATCATTGTCTTATTCTCCTCTTCATAACACGACAGACATTTTCAATAGGAGACAGATCTTGACTGCAGGCAGGCCAGTCAAGCACATTCGCTCTGTGGCTGTGAAAACCACGCTGTCGTTGCACGTGAAGAATGAGGCCTGGCGGTGCCTCACTCTAATAACCACGGATTTTCCGGGGAAAGATGTCATTCTCATGGCAGCATTTGCCACTGTCCAATCCTAATATATGCCTCAGCCTCAGTGGTACCTTCACACATATGCAAGTCACCCATCCTGTGGGCACTGATGTACCCCATACGATGACAGATGTCATTGCTTTTGCACCTGTTGCTGACAGATATCTGGATGGTCTAATATCTGTATTCCCCCAAAAAAAACAAGCTGCAACAAGCTGACTCATCTGACCACAACACACATTTCCACTGTCTGTCCGATCATCTGATATGAATTCAGGCCCAGAGAACTCTACAGCATCTCTCCATAGATGCGTATCAGACAGTTCAGGAGGCCACGGCGGAGCAGGGAACTCAGAAGGCCATGGCTGGATGGCCTCCCGGGCGTCTCAAGACCATCTCCCCCCCCCCCCCCAAAAAATCCTTGGGGAGAATATCGTCTTTAGAGGCCCTCCGTAGGCCTAACTCGGGAACAGTGGCCCTCCCTGGGCTTGACTTGGGGACTGGAGCCCTTTCTGTGCTAAATATAACACTAATGTAAGAAAGAAATGTAATAATGTACTATATTTTTCTGCTCCCGGGAGTTCTGGAGAGAGTGCGCCAGGACGGGACCCGTCTGTTGTTAGTATCCCCGTTCTGGCCGGGCCGAGTTGGGTCTCAGGCCTTATTTCTCTCCTCGACGGCGCTCTAGGGGAGATTCCCGTCAGGAGAGATCTCCTCTCACAGGCGGAGGACGCGCCCCTGCCCGGAGCTGTGGAAGCTGTGGGTGTGGCCTCTGAGGAAGCCTCGGCCACGTCTGTACCATGGCATCCAGCCCCAGTGGAGCTGGATGAATCAGAGAGAACCAGAGGGGACAGTGCAATATCATATGATTCGCAACAGGCCCACCTGAGCCTGGCCAACCACTCTCCATATCTGCTTCACCACCTCGGGGTGAAGCATCCATTCACCGGGCCTCAGCCCCTGCCTCGACAGGATGTCTGCTCCCATAATGAGATGCCCAGGAATGTGAACTGCTCTCAGCAAGAGGAGTTTGCCCTGGGACCACACAAGTATCTGGTGCGCCAGCTTGTACAAGGTGCGCAAACGCAGAACTCCCTGGTGGTTGATGTAAGAGACCACCGCTGTGTCGTCGGTGCGCACCAACACATGGTGACCTCTTAGGTCTGGGAGAAAGGGTTTCAGAACTCGAAACATGGCCAGCATCTCCAGACAATTGATATGCCACATCAGATGGCGACCCCTCCACAGACCGCGGGCAGGGTGGCCACTCATGACCGCACCCCAACCGACAAGGAGCTCCCAGCACTGGGCCCTGAGAAAAGAACCAAGGTTTCCTCCACATGTCTAAGGCATGTAGGCACCTCCGCGTGACCTTGAGCATGCGAAGCGGGTTTCCCCTCGGGGAGAACCCCTTGTTCTTGTGCCACCACTGTAGGGGTCTCATGTACATCAGGCCAATAGTTATCACATTGAACGCAGCTGTCATCAGCCCAAGCAGTCTGGAACTGCTTGACAGTGAGTGACCGGCCTTCTCTTACTCTCGCGACTGAGGTGAGGATC
>NW_015505414.1:301296-301593 GCF_001515645.1 Sinocyclocheilus grahami | reverse complement strand
GTATTGGTAGGCTTTTGCCCCCAAAAGCAAACCTCAGGAACTTCCTATGATGAGGAAGGATGGAGATATGTGCATCTTTTAGCTTGATCGTGACACATCAGTCCTCGGACTTGGTCTGAGACACTACCTGTTTGAGTGCGAGTGTGCTGAACTTCAGTCGCATGACTGAGCGGTTCAATAGGCGCAGATCTAAAATAGGACGCAACCCCCCATCCTTCTTCGAAACAATGAAGTACCGGCTGTAGAACCCGGAGTCTGTCTTGTGCGGAGGGACCACCTCGATGGCCTCCTTCTTTA
>NW_015505414.1:289765-301197 GCF_001515645.1 Sinocyclocheilus grahami | reverse complement strand
TACAGTACGCAGGACCCATTGAGACACATTTGGCAGTAGCTTCCATGCTGCTAAATAATCTACTAAGGGAATCAATCTCTCGAGACTGATCTCTGGTGTGCCCAGAATGGCTAGTTCGGTGCCCTGAAGCGTCTGCACGCTGACAAGGGACGACCGAACTAGTTGCTCATGATACCTCCGTAGAAGTAGCGAGCCTCTTAGTACCGCTACGTTTTCGGGGCGGTAACTGAGAGAAGCGCTCGCCGGAGACCGCTGTGCCCTGGAACACGGCAGGGTTGGCAGACCGACCTCCTGAGAGCACTGAGGAAAGACGGGCACCATGTAATGCGGTGTGAACCTCTCTTCCCCAGAGGGAGCTGGCCCTAAAAAAGTCCTAGGCCTCAGACGTCAGGACATTTACGACGAAGACTATCCAGTGAGAATGACGGTCCGCAGACCCACCTTCTGCTTGAAGCCTTCGGCCTGGGAGCGGCACTCTGACTCTAGACTCTGCGGAGTACGAGAAGTGAGGCCCCCAGAATAAGGGGGTGGAACACGGTAGGTTGGGACTGCACCGCCCAGCAGCCCCTGCTAACCGCCTCAACCTCCTCAGAGGAAGAGAGGTTAATGTGTGCTCTCACTCGAGAAATTTATATCCCCAGAGCCCCTGTATATCTAACTTCTCATAGTCAGACAAATACTTCATTTTATTCCTCAGAATTAAATGCAATCAAACAACCAGACGAGTAAATACGGTCTAGTGTAGTAAGATTCACATCAAAAACCACTCAGTCACACAAACAACATCAATCTCCTCAGAGAAAGAGGGCCGCAGCACTCACTAAGAGGGGGAAGAACCGCAGCGCGGGCTTCCAAGCCCCGAGAACGAGCTCTAGATCTAGCGAACACGGGTGGAGACAGGAAGAGCCGTCGCCAACCCGTCTGCTAGATAATGTGCGATCTCCACGTTCTCAGTCGCCGCCGTGCCTCAGCAGCCGCGGGACCGCAATCGCAAGATCACAGGCACGGACACACTCCTCGGAGCGTGCCCGGCGAGAGCGGAGCACTTAACAGCGGGAAAAAAAACACAATCCGCCCCCCAAGAGCCGACTGCGCGAGCTCCGCTCCCTATTAATGCTGCTCATTATAATATCAGGCATAATATGCTTGTGTAACTGATGTTTGTGCAACTGGCAAGCTCATTGACGCCCTCAATATCAATCTCCTCAGAGAAAGACAGGCGGAGCGTCGCGCCCTCTCTCCGGTGGGAAGGACCGCAGCGCGGGCTTCCGAATCCCCGAGAGCGGGCGCCGGATCTGGTGATTAGGAAGCAGATGCATACGTGAAACCCACGAGCACAGCTGCCTCGGCGAAAGCGGGGCCGGCACCGCGAGGAACGCTAGTGAAGGCTCCCTCCTCAAAAAGAGCCCTCTGAGAGTGAAGCAAGGCAGTAACAACTGTGCTTCGCTCCCAAGCAAACCACGCACAGGCTGTGTGTATCCCCACTCATGATATAACGTTTTCTTTAGGCAGGGAGGAACACAACCTACAACGTGACTTGCTCTCGCCCTTGAAATGCTTTGTCTTTGCATGAGCTTAGACATAACTGGAGCTTATAGACTTTCACAATTGACAGATGTTACGACCCTGGTCTAGGGTCAGGGAAAATAACATAAATAAAGAAGTCTGAAACCGCTGTTACCTTTGTGTTGGTGAATTTATTTTTCCTTTTTAAGTTTCATTTGTAGCATCACCATAACCAGGCTATCCCTTCGGGATTGATCAGGGCCAAAACAACAAACAAAACATTTCACTACCTGTACCCAAGACTCTAATTAGTCTATGTGGAAAGAAAAGGAAACAAATGACAGCATTCTTCCCTAACTCCCTAGCTAACACAAAAACAGGAGAAAACGATATTTACAATAAAGAAAACCGGCACCCAATCCCTACAGCCTTCATGGTGGAGAGACACGCCATTCGCAGTATTTGCAAAATACAGAAGAATAGCGGCGCACTCACCAACTTAACTTAACAGGAATAACAAGGAAAGAAAATTAACAAAATAGCTTTAGACAACAAAACAGTGGGTAACATAAAATTATAAAGGACTAAGTAATCACGAGAATGCACAACAAGATTCTCAACACCAAGAAAGAAAAGCCACACACTAGGCTACAACGAGACGTGATACACAACACTACCAACAGCTCTGCTCTCTCTCTCTCTGGCTTCCGCCTCCTCCGATCCCACTATTTCAAAAGATGCTGGATCTCCCGGGACGAATCAGCAGATGCGTCTTTTACGTCCAATTAGGGCGGAGTCACCTAAGAGAGAGAGAGAGAGAGAGAGAGAGAGAGAGAGAGAGAGAGAGAGACTACGTCCCCGGACGTAACACAGACAACAATAAATATGACTGACACAGACAGAGCGCTTCGCTGAATGACAGAAAGCTGACGCTAGCTCCGCCACACATGCTTTTATAGCTTCCTGGTCATGACGTCACCAGCCCGTGACGTCCCGCTCAGCTATTGGACTGATTTCACATGTTATTCAGAGAGTGGTCACAGAAGGTGTTCCCCTAGCGTTTCCGACGCAGCTCGAGTTCCTGAAGAGGAACAGACATTCACAATCCCGGAATAAGGAGAACATAATGGGCTAGAATTAAATAGGGCAGATAATGAGGGGCAGACAGATGAGGAGGATAACTAATAACAAGGAACACCTGGAACTAATAGAACGAAATGGGGACAGGGACAGGAAGGACCAAATAAGGGCAAGGAAGGCACATGGGGAACAAAACACACACAAAACAAGGAACAGAGTCTGACAGTGTGTGTGTGTGTGTGTGTGTGTGTGTGTGTGTGTATATATATATATATATATATATATATATATATATATATATATATATATGTTAGCTGTTTGTGACACAGTCCGTGGCTACAAATAGAAAATCCTTTCGATTTCTTTTTTTTTTCAACTGATAATTTCTTGAGTCACAATTTATCATAAGCAAAATTGAAAAAAAGGCGAGAAAATTAGAATTATTCATTTATGAAGTAACTGGGGAAAAGAAAAAAAACGAATGTTTGCTTTCATTTGTTTTATTTTTGCATTTGCACCACATGGTCTGAAAATTGAATTGTTTAGGGTTACACGGACCCTAACGAATAGCCCGTACCGGGGCAGAGCCTATACAGGGCTTACTGTATAGGCTGCTGTGTATTTACACTATAAATTGACGGTCTGTGCTCCACTACAGTGCAAAATGCTTTGGCTCCGCACACTGATCTATATAATTCTCTGTTACTAATCAGTGGTCGCGCAGCTTTGCCACACAGACTTTGATATGTCAGCTCAATAAAACAGGCGATGTGCCAAAGATCTAGGCTAAGGGGTAGTTTGGGGAGCAGATGAGAAGTAAAGTCATATTTAGATAAACTAATATTTCTCGCACAGGTTGCCGAGTTTATGCCTGCACGGAAGTAAGCCCTGTAGGGATGGGAAAATTATGCCGATTCATCGGCATAAAAGTTAACGATGCGATGAATCGATTTAAAAAGTGTGCATCGGCTACAAGTTGGCATTTGTATCGCGATGCATCGTTTCTAACATGTTTGCATTGGTAAAATCCGATTTATTTATATATAAATACTAGTGGAAGCGCTATACTTTTATTATTCATAAAGTGACCAAAAATCTGTGAACAATATTTTATATGTAGATTGATTTCTCCTCTCTAAGCTGTTTCTCAGTTTCTCACAAGCGTGTTCTAGCTCTTATCACCACTGCTGCTGCGTGAATCTGACGAATCACAACACTATGTGGAGACCAGAGGCCTCTTTCATAAAAGACGCTAAGAAAAGTGGGGATTAAAGTCCAAAACCTTGGAATAACCTAACAAATCAATCGGGGCTAAAGCGGTTCCATAAACGATTATTTAAGTTCACGCAATCTCACTAATTTGTGCACGCTTAATTCTTCAACAGCCTGTAATGTCGATCATGGATCAAATCGATCCACCATGGCAAACAGCGTTGTTTAATGCATTTGAGACGTTGTGGTTTCCAGGTCTCAATGTCACAGGTATATTTTCATCTGTAAATAGGGTTGCCACCTTCAGCAAGCCAAAATAGGGGACACCCATTCTCGAACATCCCCAGCAAGGGCATTTAAAATGTCAAAATGTATATGACATGTATGCTTATTTATTATATATATGATTAATATAAATTATAAATTAATAAATAGGGTCTAACCTTAATTATAATCTATTAATTAATCTGTCTAATAATGTCTAAAAATATAATAATTATGTCTATCAAGCTCTAAAAGGCTATCCAAATTTTAATAAAACAATAGGGTTATGCCTTTAGAAGCACAGATGTGTCTGTCACTTTAAAGGTACGGTTCACCCAAAAGTGAAAATTCTGTCATAATTTACCCAGGTTGTTCTAAACCTGAAAATTCTTTCTTCTGTTGAACACAAAAGAAGATACTTTAAAGAATGTGGGTAACTAAACAGCTGCTGGTCTCCGGTAACTTGATTAAAAAATGTTATCAGAGTCATTGGGGACCAGAAACTGTTTGGTTACCCACATTCTTCAAGGTATTTTCTTTTATGTTCAACAGAAGAAAGAAATTATTACAGGTTTGGAACAACTTGTGGGAGCGTAAACTATGACAACATTTTCATTTTTGGGTGAACTATCCCTTTAAAACCTTTGTGTGCTCCTCATTTGGGAGTCACATTCATGGTCTTCGTGGTCAAAAGTGACCGGACAACTGAAATTTAACTTTTTTTTTCTTCAGTAAAATCAGTCTAATATATTTTTGTTCAATACTTTTTTTTTTTGACAACATTTCATAGTACTAATTAATATTTATGCAATAATTATGGTCAATTTTTTCCATTGAAAATAGTAAAAAATATTTTTTTCTAATTTTTTACAATTATTTTTCAATTAATGCAGTATTTCAGATTAAAATAGAGACTAGGCCTTTAAAATCCAATTTTTGAAGGCAGAATAGCACCTTCTGGTGAGAGCAAAAAAAGAAATACCTGTAATTTCATGGTGTAACCACTAGATTCCTGTATAGGACTCTATAGAGAGGCTTGTGAATTCCCTAGTTGTTTTTATACATAATTGTTTACTTTAATTAGGTTGTGGATTTAAGTGTATATTAGTGTATTCTCAAAGACTAATTTTTGTCAAGGTTTATATTTTAAATTGTTTTAAATGTTGATTTGAAGTGTAGGTTTTTGCATTATTATTACTACATTCAAACCTGAACACAGAAAGCAGTTTGTTACACAAAACATTACAATTCTATAAAAATGTAACACAAATTAACAGGGATGCTTTATCAGAGCTTAATCCTTCTGGGTCTGATCTGATTTTAACCTCTTATTTCAGTCTTCTAACTCATTTTGGCTATATGGTTATAGCCATACCAATTAATTTGAGTATGTATAATTCTGTATGTGTGTGTCTGGGAGTGTGTGTAAGTAAGTGTGTGTGAGTGGATGTATGTATGGAGTCAATATAATGCCACTTATATACGCAAAATAATAAAGTTTTGCAAAAGAAAATAAAGTTTTGCAAACGAAAATGAAAGTATTGAGAAAAAATAAATGTGTTTTTTGCAAACAAAAATAAAGAATTGCAAAAGAAAATTAAGTATTGCGAGAAAAAAACAGTTTTGCAAACAAAAATAAAGAATTGCAAAAATATAAATGAAACAGCACAAAAGCAATGATTTTGCAATACATATTTTCCATGGCCATATCTATTAATTTATTTGCAACGCTGCTTTTATTTTGCGTTTCAGTCAAGTTTGAGCTTGCGATACCGTTTTCCCTTTGCGCTTCACGTTTCTGCACATCTCGCTTTGTGGCACTGTTTTGACACGGGGGTGGAGTCAAGGGACGGGGGCGTGTACAACAGGCCTCTCTGGAAGTGACGTCATCGGCCCGAGATCCAGGCACCATCGTTATTTTCTAGCATTAAAACATGCATGTTTTCGTTTTATTAACTTTATTAACAAATGTATATGTGTATTAGCAGTGTTTGCTCAAGTTAAAGAAGTTGTTAACATGAATATCTGCTGTTTACTTCTCTCAATGTGCACACTTTTATAGCATTAAAATGTGTATTGTTTCATTTGGTTAACTAAATGTGTTTGTTTAAAATCTCTTAACCTGTGGGAGGACACCAGCGCACAGAAGCGTTCTTTGTTTACATAACGAATATAAAAATATTACCAATAATAATAACAATAAATACATGGACTTACAAGAGTTGTGGGATGGATACATTTTTTTTCTTGTAGGCCTATTTTATTTTATGTACTTTAGTTAACATTTATTCATAATAAACTTTAATCGAATGTTGTCTACATCGCGTGCAACACAGTCCCGTAGCCTAGGACTATGGTTAACACTTAAACCACCAGAGGTCGCTGTACATTTACCCATGCACATGACTACTGTTTTGATATGGCTGAAAAAACCACTGTATTATGCCACTGTCTTCACAATGTCTAGAGTCATAAAATGGTTATTTTTTAGTCATCAACTATGTTTTTGTCCTGATGTTTTAAGTTCACGGCTATTTTTAAGCAGGTTATACTAATCACTTTTCTTAATGGTGAATATAAACCAGCCTGCAATGACAACGAGAATTACAAGGAAATAAATACATATTTGGGTGGTGTAATATTATAATAAACTGTTTTAGGATAACCCATGTTTTTTAAATTACTAAAATACCCTAAATAGAATATAATAAGCCATAATAATTCACCACACTGCATGTATGCACTAGGATGTATGATACAACGACAAATTAAATCGCACAGTTTCACCTAATCAACTATTTATTTGTTTAGTCATATAATTCATAATTTGAATAAGAGAACAACACCAATAAACTTGGGTTAATCATAAAAAAAATTGTATTCATTACATCATAATTCTGAATTTTTTTCAGGAATAAATAGCTAAGCAACACTGTAGAGAACAATAAACGACAAAAAAATGACAAAACATTTATGAGTTGGCTAAAACATCTTAATTTGAACGTGCGTTGTGTGACACGTTGCTCAATGACAGCGCGACAATAAAGGAATTATATGCGTAAATTTGACTCGATGGTGCTCAAGCTCAAACTTGACTGAAACGCAAAATAAAAGCAGCATTGCAAATAAATTAGTAGATATGCCCATGGAAAATATGTATTGCAAAGTCATTGCTTTTGTGCTATTTCATTTATATTTTGCAATTCTTTATTTTTGTTTGCAAAACTTTTTTTTCTCGCAATACTTCATTTTCTTTTGCAATTCTTCTTTTTTTTTTTTGCAAAAAACACATTTATTTTTTCTCAATTCTTTCATTTTCGTTTGCAAAACTTTATTTTCGTTTGCAAAACTTAATTTTCTTTTGCAAAACTTTATTATTTTGCATATATAAGTGGCATTATATTGACTCCATATGTATGTTTTAGAGTGTAACCCCTTCCTTGCTGTCCATTTTTTTACTGCATTGTAGTCGAATTATTGATTATATTTTACATAGTTGCAGTATTACAGTCACACCAGTTCATAGGTGTGTGTGTCTGTGTACAAGTGTGTGTCCACGTGTGTGTGAGTTGGTGTGTTGATTTTGCACTCTACATGTTTTAGAGCAGGGGTCACCAGACACGGTCCTGGAGGCACACTCATGGTCTTCGGTCAAAAATGACCGACCATAGGAAATGAATGGGAAATGGGGAAAAAAATAAAAAATACGGAAAATTTGTATGTGTACAATCTACAAATCCCCCACAATGTGGAAAACATTGCACAGCAATGAAGGGGTGAAACTCTAAAACATGGGTCACCAAACTTGATCCTGGAGGGCCGGTGTCCTGCAGAGTTTAGCTCCAACTTGCCTCAACACACCTGCCTGGAAGTTTCAAGTATACCTAGTATGAGCTTGATTAGCTGCTTCAGGTGTGTTTAATTAGGATTGGAGCTAAACTCTGCAGGACACCGGCCCTCCAGGATCAAGTTTGGTGACCCATGTTTTAGAGTTTCACCCCTTCATTGCTGTGCAATGTTTTCCACATTGTGGGGGATTTGTAGATTGTACACATACAAATTTTCCGTATTTTTTATTTTTTTCCCCATTTCCCATTCATTTCCTATGGTCGGTCATTTTTGACCGAAGACCATGAGTGTGATTTTTTTTTTTTTTACGACTACTTAGCTTTTTCAAAATCTTTTTTTTTTTTTTTCACATACCAAATGCCATAAAAGTCACCAAGTTTTGTACCATTCTGGTGAAGCTATGATTTTTTTAAATTCTAAATGTAAAATTCTCAGGTCAGATATGACTGAAGACCGCACAAGGGTTAAGTAAGACAGTCCACTGTGAGCAAATGCTTCTCTGCAAACTGCGCGTTCATCATTAGTTGCTGGACAGACCCATTGATAACTTTCCCGTTCAGCTCTACATCTAGAGAGTCTTGTGTTCAAAGGGTGGACGTGAGCTCCTCGATGTTTTAAACCGCGCAGGTTTAGCGCATGCTGCGCTTGCGTGAAAGGGCTTTAATGGCTCGCGTTCTGGAGACTCCATCATCGCCATGGAAACAAAGACGCCAAGATGAGCTTCTCTAACTTCTTATGAAATTAATTTCATTATAATTGCTATTAGCATTATAAACGGTGCAAAATACTTATTTGTTGATTCAGCTTGTTGGCCTTTGTAAAATACGGGACAAATTGCGTATTAATTTGATACAGGACGCATCATTTTACCTTAAAGGGGTCATATGATGCGATTTAAATCTTTCCTTTCTCTTTGGAGTGTTACAAGCTCTTGGTGCATGAAGAAGATCTGTAAAGTTGCAAAGACTAAAGTCTCAAATCCAAAGAGATATTCTTTATAAAAGTTAAGAGTCAGCCACGCCCCCCTAAAACGGCTCGTTCTAACACGCCCCCACATGTCTACCTCACTATGTGGGAAGATTTGCATAACGCCGTCCAAATGTTCACGCAAAGAAAGAAGGTGTAACTTTTATTCTCGCTGTAGTATTGTTGCTGCCGCCATGTCGTGAAGGCGCTGTGTGTTTCGTTGTGAAAGCGAAACTACTTTGTTTGGTCTTCCAAAAGAGGACAATATCTGCTTCGTCATGCCTGGAGCTGATCCGTGCTGGTCGCTGAGGTTAATACATCAATTTCGCGCGGTGGATCGCCGGATCAGCTTTCACCGTGGACGAAGCGGAGTCCAGCCCGGGGGCGTCACATGTGGTTGCCGCAAGCCCTCCGGCCGCTCCTTCGTCAAATCCACCGGCCGCGCCGTTCTCAAGCCCGCCCGCCTCTGCTCACTCATCCCGCTGGCCGTTCCTCACTCTAGGCCGCCGCTCACTCTAGCCCGCCGTGTGTGACGCTGTGTGTTTCGCTGTGAAAGCGAAACTACTTTGTTTGGTCTTCCAAAAGAGGACACGACTAGAAATCAGTGGTAACGTTGTGTTTACAACACTGTTCCAGAACAGTTCAACCCAAATATTCAGATGTGTGCAGATCTGTTTCCTGATCCTGGGAGAGTAGACTACAATGCCAGCTGTTCTGAATCACAGACTGTAAGTAAGTTTTTTATATTAAAGTAGATTAAAAATAACAAAAAATTAAAAAATCAAGCATAAATCTTTTTTTTTTTTTTTTTTTAAAGAAACGTTATTATTTTTCTGTTTTTAATATTAAATTAAAAAACGAATTGGAAATCTTTTCTTTGTAGTTTTTTCAGTTAAATAAAGGTTAAGGACTTAACAAATTAACAAATCACAGATTCAATTTACAAAACGCCCCAACTTAGTTTAAGGACATGTTGTAGATTTAAAAGCAGCTTTAATTTAAAGCTGTCCTACAGGTGTTTTTTGTAATTGTATGTTTTTTGTTTGTTTGTTTGTTTTGCTACCATGCATTGGTCAAAGCTGAAGCCATGTTATTAAAGCAATTCATACATTCAGCAATACAGAAGCCTGATCAATATCCATGAACCCTTGTCATTCAATCACTTATAAAACACTGTACTGTATATTTGCAGCACATTTTTAATGCGAACACATTGCTTTCAAAACTGTAAAAAAATTAATGATGAATGATGCATTACTGCATTTCTGCAGTAATTACATGAACTTTAGAGAAAATCTTAGCAGAATATTTACAATAAAATGAAATAGTAATGATCACGCCGATAAACTCAGAGACAGATAGAAGAGTGGCATCCAGACGCTCCAGACGAAGTTCATTATGATAATTAGAGTAGCATGTCCAAATTCATAGTATTCGAAAAACAGTAGGCTTGTTTCAGCTTTTTATTGATTTTTTTAACAAGTAAATTACTATATGGAAAGAAGATATAGAAAACAACAAACAGCATTAATCTGATTCATTTTCATTACATGTCTATAGTAAAATCAATAAAAGAAATGGTGTTATTCATATTCTATGTTCATATTATATGAAAAATCATTTAAACTTCAAAGATAAAAGTTCATCATTTACCATAATTATCCGTGCTGTTAGTGTTCTTTTAGGGCAGTGTGCTATGAGTGTTTACACTCTAAAAAATGCTGGGTTATAAAATCAACCATTGCTGGGTTATTTGGCAACCCAGCGCTGGGTAAATATTGTGCAGAACACATGCTGGGTTATTTTTGTTTACATACATTTACATACAATATTACATAAATTTACACTTGTTTAACAAGCATCTTTAAAAAAAAATTAAAGTAACTTTTTAATTAAAGTGTATTTAACCGTTCTCTGTTATCCCTTTTAACCACAATAGTGCTGATTCTCGTGCCACTGGAATCTGAGCCGGTGATGGGCTGCTGTTCGGAGGGGCAATTGCGAACCAGACCACCGCCTGGCGTTTCACTCGTAGCTGAAAGTTGCCGTGACTGACTTCATAACCTGCCCATAAACAAACAGTACTGAGATTAGAGAACACATTTTAACATAAAAATAAATTAAATTCAGTATTATAACGAATAAAATCAGTTTATGTTATGCAAGGCAAAAGGCATTTCCGTCATGCGAAATGACCGCTGCTGACGCATTTAGCTGACTGACCTCTCGTCCCTGTATTTTGCGTTGTGTAAAATAATATCATTTACAGCACAGTAAAGACTTTATAGATGGAATAAAACGTATAGAAACCTTTATTTCATGGAATAAGTGCACCACGGAGAATCGCTCTCTCTGACTGTAACCCAACAGCTGGTTTGAAGTAACCCCGCACTGGGTTGTTTCGCCGGAGGGAGCGGGAGGGGTATATAGTTTCAGTAGTCAGTGAGATTGACCCAACCACTAATCCAACGGCTGGGTAACACAAAAACTACCCAGCACTGGAAAAAAACAACCCAACAGGCTCAACCCAGTAGCTGGGTAGAAAAAATAATCCA
>NW_015505414.1:289222-289526 GCF_001515645.1 Sinocyclocheilus grahami | reverse complement strand
TTTTTTTCTTGCATGTTGTGTTTGTGTTGTGATAGTGTTTTGAGGCAATGGGCCAAAGATTCAGCAAATGCATGTACAAACAATTTGGAAAAAAAAACTTTAATTAGATGTAACTATTTTATAGATATTTTTGGATACTGAATTTATTATATTTATAACAAACATTCCCTGTTTCATACTGCATCTTGATTTTTTCTTTCACTTTTTCCATGAAGAATACATGCTGCCTTAGGATTTGGCCACAGCAGGTATCGTAGAGTAATTGTGCTGCATTTATTCTGTCTAGATCAGCCTTTATGTCAGA
>NW_015505414.1:283692-289212 GCF_001515645.1 Sinocyclocheilus grahami | reverse complement strand
TGCATTTATTCTGTCTAGATCAGCCTTTATGTCAGAAGTGCATGACACTTCAAATGTTACCTACTCAGGCAGCTCATCAGGAACAGAGCCAATATCTTCATTATTCCCCAATACTTTTACAGAATCATCACTCCATGTCAACTGAATGGGGGGTTTATTTTCAATGCAAATAAATAGGAACCTCAAATTCATTTAAATAAAAAAACAACTGCTTACCAGTGACTTTTCAGTAGTTACAGAGGGTTGAAAATGAGAGCTTGCCTAGGGGAACAAAATAAATAAAAATGTGTATATTCAACATTATTTTACTTTTGACATGATATAGATTGTTAATTAAGCTTAGGAACACTCTGGATATGAATGAAATAATTTTGAAACAAGTGCTTCCACAATATCCTCTTAATTGTTATAATATTATTTGAAGTGATTATTATTATTGATTTCATATCATATTATTCAGCTATGGACTCCTCTATGTCTGTAATCAAGTTTGCAATATTCCATTAAATCATCCTGTTGCCAAAACCTGTGGAACAACAGGAACAAACTGACTCTTCAAAATCCTGTAATTTGTGTATGACAAGAAAATTTGATCCAATTGTCCAGGCGAGATGAAATTTGGCACTCAGAATGTAAACATGCTGTACAATACCATTATTATAAAGTGAATACCTCAGTAAAGGTCAGAAAACCTGCAACCTCACACAAGTCACCTTATGTAGCCTTATTGTAAAAACAAGAATTAAACATGTCTGGTGTCACAGTTACGGACGTTTTGTTGTGTTTTTCATTTCCCATGTGATCTGTGTGACCTAGTTTCTGTCTCCTGTTGATTGTGTCATTATGTTCAGGTGTGTCTAATCATTATCCTCATTTATGTTCCCCATATAAGTTGCATTCTGTTCAGTGTTTGTTTGTCTGGTCTCGTCTATGGATACGTGTGTTTGCTACCCTCCTGTGATGGATTACCCCTATGTGGATTATTAAAGACTGTTTCTCCTTATTCTTCTGCTTCGTGCACCACACCGTGACAGAAGACCGGACCATATAAAGTTAAGCGGCATGTTTCCCCGCATTTTGTTTTTTTCGTTTTTTTCAGTTTTTGTTTTGTGTATCTTGAATGATCTTGCCGTCCTCGTCCTCCTGCTGGAGCAGGGGAATCGCTCTCTTGAGGACCATACAAAAGGACTTTGTGTTCCTGACCAACCTGACACACTACCCGGACAGCTGCCTCTGCTCGTTTTATCAAGCTGGACTAAACACCTCCACACGAGCGCAGCTGTCCGGGGACGGTCCTCGAGAGAGCCTCGCTGCCTTCATAGAGTGGGTGCTGGAATCCTGCAAATCCCCACTAAACGTGGACTTCGCGGAGGACGACACCAGCCCCACTCCTGACCCAGAGCCCAGCCCACCATCTCCTCGCTGCGCGGAGCCAAAGCCTGAGACCACCGCTGACGGAGAGCCAGAGCCCGCTGTGACCAACGAGCCATCGCCATTAAATGCGAAAGAGCTGAGGATCGCAGCGGAGCCAGAGCCTGCAGCGTCAGACCAGGTGTGAGAGCCGGCAACAGAGCTCACCACGGTGGAGAGCGCTATGAACAGGGAGAGCGCGGAGGGAAGCTCCACACACTGCACCATGGCTGAGGGTGAGCAGTTCTCTATAGACTGTGATGGGGACATATATGCAGACATGCCCCCTCTTCTCCTGCCATCATTTGAACTCTCTGCCTGTCCTGAATGGTCTGCATGCCCAGAAACGACCATGGATGTCGTTCCCCTGTCGGCTACACTCCCAGTATTGGGAGTCGTGATATGGTGTGTGTGGGCAGCACACACCATCCCTGAACCCTCTGCCTGTTTAAATTTCCATCCTACCCTCCCTCTCCTGCCTCCTCCTGTCATCCCTGCTTCACCATCGCCACCGTTGTCTCCTGTCTGCCCCTCTGCTCCCTCTCAGCTCACCATCTGTGCGCTGGATTTGCCGTGGGTCTGCCAGTCTCCATCGGCGTCGTCGCTGGAGGATCCCTTATCTCCGCCTCCAGTTCCGGACTCCACCTCGGCCCTTCAACCCAGCGGCTCAACCATGGCTCCTAGCTCCCTCGTCTCCACCATGGCCCGTCAGTCCACCAGCTCCACCGGGCTCCTTGATCAGTCGTCGACCATCCGCCGCCTCGGGACTTCACTCCTCCGGCTCCACCTCGTCCCTCCGTCCCTCTGGCTCTGTCAGGCTCCTCCTTACCTCCTAAATGTCAAATCTGGGCTCTAGATTGGCTTGCATGCTTATATTCACTGGCATACAAAAATAGTTTGACTAATAGAATTGGCTCTGAAAAAATGTACGTGTTTTCAAAGTGTTAGCAAAATATTTCTAGAGCATTGAGATGGCATTTCAACATGAAATACTGCAAAATAAGAATATTTCCAGAACTAATGCTCTGTTAGATTTTATAATGAATGATTTCTCAGATTTGCCTTCTCAGTATGATACAAAATATGTAGAGAGATCAAAGATGAATGGGAAAACGTACATATCTTGTTTCCCGTCCCAATATTTTTGGAGATGGTGATGACGTCTGTGGCTTCAGAAGTTCAGAAAAAAGGGAAAAGAATGAGTTAAGAAAGCTCTCAGCAGCTGTAAATTGGCACATGTTTCGAAGCAAGTATAGTGAACAATCAAAATGGCAAGCTGGGTTTGAACAGCAGGGCTCAGACTGATCAGAGTGGAGGACTGAATTCTTAATTTTGCTAACAGAGGTCTCACAATAAACATTCCTCTCCATCAATCACTCAGTCAGAACTTGATCTACTGCGTAGGCGCACTAATGTGTGTTTTTAATTAACCGGAAACCGCAAGTACCTCTGATCAGCACAGAAAACAGCCGCGTATGACCAGCATATTGAAAATCATGTCTAAAGACATTAAAAGATAATAATAAGTCATCCCAAAGCAACTCAAATAATTATACTGTACTCTACAAACAGGACTACATCTCTAAATTACTGTACTACTTTAAAATTCATTGCTTTAATAACTTCTCGGTCAATCATTTTGTCATAACATATTTATTATATGTCATTTTTAAAGAGGGTTCAGTAAGGAATTACAGAACAATGTTTCATCAGGAGCTTGTGTTTGCCCTGGGACAGAATGTACCAAAATACTCACCTCACTTTGAGTGGTGTTCTTGAGCGTTTCTTCAAGCTGGCGCTCTTCAGGGTCTTGGACGTAAACAACCTCTGCTTTGTAGACTCCCTCTTCCGCCATGCTCTTTTTAATGTCCCCTGCCTCTTGTGAAGTCTGACATTGGAACAGGAAATGTTACTAAGCGACACCGAATCTGAAACAGCAGCTGTCCCAAAGCAGGCTATTTCTAGCACCTGAACATCTTGACTATATATGAGAGTTACTGAATGCATTTATATGTGCGTGTGTTTCCCGTTCCAGCTTGTACATCTTTTTTTCCAGAAGTCCATGTCCCTTATGTATTGCTCACATGAAAGTACACATGACCCATCCTGATTGTGTAAGCCCTTCAGCAAATGCCTTTCACATTTTCGTATTCACTCACGCACACACACGTAGGTCATCCTCTGCTATGGGACTCTGGGTAGAACTTGACCCTTAATCACTGAAGTCTCACTCCTTCTATCAGATTTGTGCAATATTTGCACCTTAAAGGAATAGCTCACCCAAATATGAAAATTCTGGTATTATGTGCTCAACCTCACCATATTGTTCCAAACCCACATGCTGTTACTTAGATCAAAGCAAATATTACTGCAACATGTAATAAAGAGAGCAGTTTTTTAATCTGAATGCGAATTACATTTGAGAACTTCAGTGGAGGTAAAATGTTTAGCAAGTAATAACATTGAAATTTGGGTCTGTTCTTCACAAAAAGCTACCGTATGACTTGAGAAGACTTGAAATATAGCACATAAGTCATATGGTCTGATTTTATAATACTTCTATAGTGTTATTCCTAAGCTTGGTCACTATGAACTGTCATTGTATGGCAAGAGCTGCGTAAAGATTCTTTAAAAAAATTAAAAACATTCATGTCCCATGTAAAAAATAACAGCAAATGGGTTTGGAACAGCACAAAGTGATAAGCTGTTCCTTGTAGTGTGATGTTTTTCCTCTTGTGTTTTTGAGGGACACAGTATGGCATACATAACAGGAACCATACTGAGCTGTCTCAAGAGTATTTCTCACCTTGCTTGGTCTGCTTGTCTGAAGTACCTTTTTCCAGACCCTGTTCTCAACAGGTAGTCTTTTTAGAAACGGCACAAAGGTGAAAGACTTTAGCTTGGTTGCAAATACAGTGGTGACCTGTAAAACAGACATATTATTAAAGTGATTTCAGTAGACACCGAGGAACAGCATGAAGCAAATGAAAACAACAAAGAGCCATCAAGCTTGTGTTGGCGCCAACAAATGATTGAATCAAAACCAGTGCTGTATTCAGATGAGCAGTAATGTTTCATCGTCACATTGTCTGATTGGAGTATTCAGTGTTATAAACCGCAGTGTCTTCACTTTGAAACATGAATCAAGAGCTGTGATTACAAAATCACACTGCTGCCGTTCATTCCACTTCATTTTCCAATCATGCCTTCTCTGGATTCAATGTATTTAGCAAACATAACGCTCCTGGGGATGAAATACGTGTCTGTCTTGCTAATAGTGACAAAATTGTATACTTGTTTCCCACCCTAAAAATGATGACATACAAGAGCTTGACACTTCATTTCCTACAACATTTGAATAAGTAGAGAATGTTTACATAGCACATTTGTTCTGTGCATCCAAATCCTAAAATAGTAGAAGAGTAAGTTTAAAATAAATGTTTTACCTTCTGCTGACTTCAGTACTGCCCTTGATGATTTGAGAATGATAATATGTGGTCTCCCAGATTGCTTTCAAGCTGTTGTATATGCACTACAAACAGAGGGTCTATTCAGTGTATAAATGTAGGAGTTGGGGACGGCCCTTTCCTGCTCACATTTTAAAATCTGATAATTAACAATTGTTAGCTTGCTCTCTTGACATAGAAGTGTTATGTTTGTGATTGCTAGCAGATGTCGTAGCTACCTGATTTAAGACAGACTTACTCATTCTTTAAAGGGGTCATAAGATGCCCATTTTCCACAAGTTGATATGATTCTTTAGGGTCTTAATGAAAAGTCTGTAACATAGTTTGGTTAAAATTTCTCAATGGTAGTGCAAAAAACACATTGTTACCCTGTCAAAAACAGCTCTTTTCAGATCAAGCCATTTTTGTTGTCAGGGTTCGGGTAGAGGATGGAGCGAGGACTCAGTACTGCAGAGAATGGGCTTTTATAGATAATAGAAATAAAACAAAACAGCAACAAAAACTACCCCGTGGGGGAGAAACAGGCTGGCAAGGCAAGGCAAGGCAAGATCTGGACACGACACGGCACATCCAGGGAGAGAAGACAACGAACCGACGCAGGACTGCAAACACAAGGAGAATAAATGGAGAGCAAATGAGGAGG
>NW_015505414.1:274182-283466 GCF_001515645.1 Sinocyclocheilus grahami | reverse complement strand
GGAGTAAATGACGACTGCTATGTTCATTATTACATCCTACAACAGAACACCTCGATCGCTTAGGAGTCATTCTTGTCTGCATCTGCTCCAGCGGTGAAACAATGGCGGACTGATGACAGCTCAATCAGGGCGGAGCTAAGGTAAGACACCAGTCCAGTCTCTGCTGAAACGCTACTGTCAATCAAACTATCGTGGGAGGGGCCTGTCTGTGTGACGTCACACAGACAGGCATCTGAGATCGGCTCGATTTCAGAAAGGGAAAAACATTTAACCAGATTAAAAAAAAAACACTAGGTGGATTTTTATCATTATAGGGTGGTTGTGTACACACACTGCCAACACACATTTCAGTTCAAACTACTTGTAAAAGTGCATGTAGCATCCTATGACCCCTTTAAAATTACTGTTGTCCACTTTTTAGAATAATATTGAAATCACCCAAACTAAGTAAAACCAGAAATGGAAGTATATGGAAATTGACTAAAATTGGCTAAACTAAAAACAGCTCTGCACACTCTGTTAATTTTCTGAACCAACTTAATGAGGTGCATTCAGTGATGCCGTTAAACAGTTCTCAAGGTGTTCCCATGTATGCTGGATAGTTGTCGTCTGCTATTCCTTCACCATCCATAAAAATGTAAATGTTTGTTTATTAAAAGAAATGCATACATTTTATTTGTCTGTATAACTAGCAATGATAAGTAAAATTCAGTTTGCTGAATTTTTATGTGATGATTAGGGGTTCATTTGAAAAAGATTATACAACAATAATAGACCAATAAATAATGGTGCAGGTAAACGTTAATTATACAACATCAATAGTCCATAAGCATCCATTAGTTGTTGCTAATTGCTGTGGTGTTCACATGAATTGTACTCCCTCCAGACCACTTTTTCAAACTTTAGACCTCACACTCTGTGCCACCTAAAATACATTCAGTCTGTGTGATGCATATTGCGCACAGAACTGCAAATAATTTTCTTGATATGGCAAGCTCTATTGATAGGCTGGCTTTGTATGACTTCTGGGAGTAAGAGCTTCTTTATCAGTCTGCCTAGCAAAAAAAAATGTTACATGATAATGGGGCTTACAAGACATAAGTGCTTTTGAGGATGAAATAATCACTCGATCGCCTTGTTTGTGGCATCAAATTTTTGAGATTTTCAAGTTCACTGACTTTACAGAGTGTTATTTGTGTTCTTTGATTGCATCATTCACGTCTTATTGGGATTGTAGTTCATTCCCTGATAAAATACACTTTTGCTTCCTGTCCTGTCCATTTGTCATTATTATTATTCAACTTCAAGAGAAAGATGCGTAATTGTGAAAACATTCTTCCACTTTAGGATTCAGACTACAGTATGCAACCCAACACAATTATCCTCCATGGCCATAATCATTGCACCGGCCATGTCTTTGACACCTCTGCCCTGAACATATTCAGAGTGTGCAGAATGCCACCCAACTTACATTGCTAATGGCAAAACACGACAGACTTGAATGCTCCCATTATAATCTTTGCCTATATAGAAAGCTGCAGAGTGGGGTCCCTTGAACAATTTCACATGGCTTTTTGAGCTTGCAGTTCTCCGCTGAGTTTCTGCATGGTGATCTGCATTCCTACAAACCCTCCAATTATAATCAAAGAAGCTGTCACCTATACTGCTTGTGTAGATGCAATGTTAAAATACAGCCTTTGGATATTAAATAAATTGTCATTGCAATTAAAATTACTGTTATGCAAACAAGAAAAAAAACATTTTGAGAGAGGCAGAACATAAAATCTGAGGCTTCAAAAAACCTACCCACACTCCTCTTTGGAGACACACAGCGTGTTGTGTTTTTGTTGCCAGAAGGTCAATTTTTGTCAGAAATGTGAATGAATTCATATTTATTTATTTATTAACAATTTATATACATATACAGACTGTAAAATACAAATATAAAATAATTTTGGCAGCTGTGGTTGCCAGAATAATTTTGTAAAAAAAATATATATATTTACAGAACAAGCTGTACATTTTACAGTATAAAACTGTAATTTACAAACAAGAAAATTTGAGTGTAAACTAGTAAATTCAACAATGCACACTGCTACTAAAATCTGCTTTGTATCTTTAACATTAACTGACAACCACCATAATAATGCAGGTGGTAAAAGAGACAGCAATATGAAGAATCAGTTCATCACAAATAGCTTTTCCACAAGCTGAAGTATAAACGAATATTTAGAAGGCACACAGAGTCATTCACGCAAACACTAAACATCATCATGGTAACACACGTGACACTTAAATAATGCAATAAACATTCATTAAACAACAGAAGATGTAACAAACCCAAATGTACATAACTGATAACAAACATGACAAAACTATTAAGAAACATGATTATTTAAACAAAATACTTTCAAATGTGGAGTGTCAAGCAGGGAATTATGGGAATATCAGTTTACAGTTTTTACTGTAAATTATACGTTGATTTGTTAATTTTTTACTTCTAAAAATTTTACAATTAACAGCATTTTACTGTAAAATTACATGAAATGTCTAGTTAAATATTTTACAATTTTTCCCTGTATATAGTATGGGAACTTACTGTTGACCTATTAACAGTTTTTTTTTCCCGTAGCATCTTTACAATATTTTAGAGTTAAAATTACACTCATTTTTTTACAGTAATATATTCTGCAAGGTGTAAATAAACTTATGCTCTACACATGGTCTTACTAATACTCAATTCTGATTGATTGGAAGCGTACGTAAAGTGTACGTTAACTAATGCACAGAAGGTTCTTCAGTCAGATTAATCACTTTTTTAAATTAATTCGCTCCCTTCACTGCACATGTATGGTCCTGCTCACACCAGAATATTCAGGAGCACAGAAACTTGCTGTAAATGCTGCTTCTCGACTTTTATATAATTAAATAGCTTAAATAGCTTTGCTACTAAAGGCTGGCATTCACTACACAACTTTTAAAATCTTAAAAGATTTAAAACACTTTAAGAATCATAACCCTTGTGGATTACAAAAAAGATATATATACCATGGCCACGAATCACACAATTTACTAATAAGTCAGCACGATTTACTAATTAATCACTTCATGAGCATGGTTTACTAATTCGTTCCCTCAGTTTAAGTAAAAAGTGAGAATGTTTTATTCCTGTCCACAATTTCATAAACCCATCGTCCTTTCTGCATAGTGAGAAAAGACTTTTATTGCTGATGTTATGAATAAAGTATGACAGGACTGTAACGGGTAGCCTGTTCACAAAGAGGGTTCTAGGCTATTCACAAATCATTAAACAAACAGAACAACTTAACCCTCTATTGCATGAATTTTTATTTTGGGTGGGAAAAAAATATTACCAGATATTGGGCAACAGTACTGAAACACCAAGGTTTTCTATATAAGTGAAATATGGAAAACATGCATTATATGCGTTAGAAAAAGTTTTATTTCAACAAGTATGTCACAACTGTCTCCAACTAATCAAATACATCAAAAACAAATTACAAATAAACCAAATTAACTAATAAATAAAAACTACTACTAATTACAAATAACACCTCATTTATAAACAGTGTTGGGGAGTAACTAGTTACATGTAACGGAATTACATAATTTCATTACAAAATAAAAGTAATTGTAATCAGTTACAGTTACTAAGAAAAAAATGTGTAATTAAATTACAGTTACTTATGAAAATGTTAAGGATTACAAATGGGGTTTACAAATCAGATTTTTTCACTCCTACATACAGAATTTTTCATAAATTGCAGTGACTGCCCTAAAATATGAAACACCAATGTTTCAGAAGTTTATAACATGCTTATCTGATAGGGTTTATGTATATGCTTTATTTTTTTAAGATCAACTGTTTTTTTCTAAGGCATTGTTAGATTCCAGTGTTTCCTGTCATAGCTATGCAAAGATTTGATTTCAAAAACAGTATCATAGATATTAAACTATTTCTTGTTATGATTTTAAATATCTATTTAACCTCAGAATGATTTTAAAGTAAGTCTGATTTTGTGGTCCCCCGCCCCTCTCTTCTGTGGAAGAGCAAACGTGATTCGCAATTAATCATAAAATATAAAAAGTGTGTTGGCACCGATAGCCTTGTGGGCAGCGCGCTGACATACAGCACCATTGTACTTTGGATGTCCTGTGTTCAAATCTGACTTTTCCCGGACTTTTTTCCTGTAATCTTTATTCAAGTGATGAAGGATTTCGAAAGTCTGACAGTTATCAGTGTTGAGCACATACTGTAAGGTTAACCCTGCCTGGTTTACATGTTTGAAAATGATTAACAGTTGAAAATATTAGAAATTTAGAAAAGTAATCAAATGTAATCAGTTACATTACTTTAATAAAGTAATTGAAAAGTTACACTACTTATTACATTTTAAGTAGGGTAACTTGTAATCTGTAACCTATTACATTTCCAAAGTAACCTTCCCAACACTGTGTATAAATGTCTCTCACATTTCATATTAACATATAAACCAACATCCAAATGATTGAGTACGTGTGGGTGTGAGAGAGTGTACTGCTATTTTTGCCCTTGTGGGTCAATTTTTTCAAGGATATATACACTGTGTATATATATATATATATATATATATATATATATATATATATATATATATATATATATATGGGAGTAGGGATAAGTTTAGGGGTCTCATTATGTCTATGGAATGTCCCCATAAAACATGGAAGCCCAATGTGTGTGTGTGTGTGCATGTGTGTGTGTGTGTGTGTGTGTGTGTGTGTGCATTATGTGTACTGCTAATGAAGAAGATCGATAAATTTGACCAAGAAAACACTACTCATTTAGCCAGTTTATGAGCTGATATGTTTGAGTGGCAAAATTACATTTCCCATCATTCTCTGTGGAATAATAATAATAATAATAATAATAAAACATTCTTTGTGTTTTCTGAGCTTGTACAAACTGCCCAGGAGGACCTGAATGCATCATATTCCTGATTTACATCTGAGAACATCTCCACACTGTAGCATGATATTGCCTGAGCAAAAGTGGTCTAACGGCACAACGTTGCAGTTATAAAATAAGTCTTTAAACAATCAAGCATTTTTCTTTACATACTAATGCACATGCATATATATTTTTTAAATAAAGTTATTTAAATCTAAAGAAGTTAAAAAGTTATATTTATCTTACCAATTGGTGGCACAGTGTCCCATGTGGCTTTGCTTCCCCCCCCCCCCCCCAAAAAAGGCCACACCCACTTCAGACCATCATTCCATTGAACAGACATGTCAGGTGATATTATATATGTATATTTTTTATAATAAAAAAAAAATTAAAGGGGGGGTGAGAGGTCCAAAAAGGTAATTTGTTGTTTGAGGGCAACACCATGTCTACAGATTGGCAAATGTCGGTCTACAATGAGAGCTGCAAGCCTTGTCCAAATACCCACACTTGCGGTCTTTGCACTTGACCACTTGACTACTTATATGACGTATTTCCTGTATTTGGCCCAAGTGTTCAAGTGAGCATGAAGACCACAAGTGTGTGTTGAACTTTTCATTACCTGATGGGACACACTTGTAGTGTTGTAAAAATGCAAGTGTTTACACAGCTTTATTTAAATTGTAATTTTAAATACTTAGCATTTTAAAATCAACTTCTAAATGTCTGTTCAGTAGTCCCTATAACATGACAATTTTAATTCGTGGTGCTTCTAATTAAGTGATAAAAAGCAGTTGCAAATGTTGTACAAAATAAATATCACCACTACTCATCTTTGCACCAATAAAACGTAAAAACACAGTTTTTCTACCAAATTATATGTAATATCTAATTATTATATTAATATTTAACTTGCATTGGAAAGGTTTCCGTGACCTCTCGCGAGATCTCTGCAAAAAGTCTCACGATTTATTTCCAAAACATGATGCATGATGGGATACACTAAGCCTCGAATAGCCCTCCGGAGTGGTATTCGAGATAGTGTAGGTTTAGTGTGCATTAAGGGCAATGCGCTCTGGCGTTTTTAAGACCTGGGACAGTCTTGCGCACTTACTTCCTGTCGAGCGCACGCGCTCTCAAGTGGCCAAGACCGCAAGTGTGGGTATTTGGACAAGGGGACAGCCCTGCAGAGTTTTGCTTCAACCCTAATCAAACACACCTGAACAAGATAATCAAGGTCTGAAGGGTTACTAGGAAGCTACAGGGAGGTGAAGTTTTATCAGGGCTGGAGGCAGCTGAAGTCTGCAGGACGGTGGCTCTCCAGGACCGGAGTTCACCACCGCTGGATTATTAAAGTACGCGCACAATGTACTTAAAACAAGGTAACAAATTAGTAAATTGTGCTTATTTAACAAGGTGACGAATTAGTAAGTTGTGCTGACATATTAGTAAGTTATGGGAACGAAATATATAGTTCATAATGTCAGAGTTTTTGAAGAATTTAAACTCACACCTTCTCTATTTGTGGCGCTGCACAGATGCAAGTAGGCTAATTCACCGGCAGTCTTTCTTGATTCTTTGCCTCCACGTTGTGAATTAAATTGGCTCTGGATTATCCCTCACATGTTCAAAACAACACTCATGTGATCTTGCTTAATTGTGCCTCTCTTTTTGTAATACGTATCCCTATTTTTCGTTTTTTTTTTTTTTTACCCAAGAGAAAAGTCCAAAGCATGTCTGAGAAGATTTAGTACTTGAGTGACATTTGCTAAGCTCTTCCTCATTCTTCAAGAACAGTATCACATTGACGCCTATTTAATTTGACAATTACGCTCGCAAGTTCTCTCACTATTATCTTACTATATGTTCATGATTGCAAAAGTGATTATTTTTAGTTCTTTTTTCATATTTTCTGTCACACAGTTAATTGTGTAACACTTGCACTCTTATTTAAACCAAGTCAAAAGAATAGTCAAAAAGATGTAATCATCACTTAAAATGCAAGGTACATCACACACGGCGAGCAAATCCAGATAATGGCATTAATTCATTATTTATCATTTAATTTGCAATACAATCTGTAGTCTTAAAAAGAGCAGTGAATACAAGTGATGCAGCAGTGCCTCTCGTCAATTTAAAGGCAATAGGCCTTCATATCTTCATAATGAATATCGCTAATTAAGCTTAGCAGAAGATTTTCAACCCTCCAGTCATGAATTAGTCAGAGTGGATCAACTAAATAACAGGAAGCAATATGATGCAATATAGAAGGTTTGATAATTGCAGGTAATCTCATGCTTGACCAATTAATGACCTTTACAAAACAGGACGGCATTTTTACTAAGTTCCCTTTCAGTCGGTCTCTCTCGACGTCACGTCGGAGTGTAAACTAAACGAGCCAATGCACATTGGCATGCGATTATTGCATCCAGCTGCTGCTGATCACAGCGTGAGTATAAGTAGGCAGCAGATGCAGCGCATATTCAGTTTTTCGCTTCAGAGCCGAGCGATCACATCGTTCTGCTCCTGACTACTCTACTGAGAGAAGAAGACTGAATGAGTTCAGTGCACTCTTGGAGAGCTCTTCGTGTTGGCGGACGGCGCTTCAGCGGTGGTGGTTTCCTGTGTCGAGTGGGTTGCACACATCAGGCTGCACTACCCCTTGTTTGTGTTGCAGATGATCATCTCCCCTGTGCGCCTCAGCACGCTAAAAGAGCTTTTTCCCCTAAAAGAGCAAATTCGGGTGCGTCTTTTTAAAGACGACGTTGCGTTGCAAACTTGACATTACGTCTTTGTAAAGACGATGTGGGTCTTGCTATAGACAACGTATCACCCGGGCGTTTTTGGATGCGGTCGTTACCTGGCGCTGAGTGATGGTCACGATCGCTGCCTCTCGTGCCTGGGCATGAAGCATGCTGAGGTGGCTTTCGTGGATGACTCATGCTCCCATTGCGGGGGTATGACCATTTCGTAGTTGTGGACCTTGCCCGTGCCACTGCCTAGATCTGGGGTTCCCTCTGGTGGCAGCTGGGGGCGTCCTTTTTCTGGCGGTGGGCGGACTGGACTTATGGTCACGGTGAGGAATCCCCCTCCGGGGATGCCCAAGCCCGCCGGCACTTCGAAACCAGTGGAGCTCTCAAAAAGAGCACCACCTGTTTCTTCTAGGCTCCCCCCGACAATCAGATGTCGGTTGCACCATGGGAGGGTGAGCCAGAGCTTTCTGGAGAGGAAGATTCGGCAGCGCTGCTCTCCTCTGCCTCCGCCTTACACGCTACGGCGTGATTGCAAGTGCACCAGGCCAAGGCACTGAGGGACTTGCACAAGGGTGGTCACGACCCGGAAGTTCACAGAGAACTCCGCACCGCGGCGGACCTCGCGCCACGAGCGACGAAGGTTACGGTCTCTGGGTCGTACGATGTCCACTATGGTGGTCCAGGAGCGCCATTTCTGGCTGTGACTGGCTGACATGCGCGAGACGGACAAGACACGATTCTTGAATGCCCCCGTGTCCCAGGCCGGCCGTTTGGCGACACGGTGGAGAACTTGCCCAGCGGTTCTCCACTGACCAATGCAGACTGAGGCCATCAGGTACATCTGCGTGCAGCTGCTGCCGTTGCCGAGGGCGGCCCCCCTGCCACCGCCAAAACAGGAGCAGCCGCCCCACCCGTCCAGGCCCCCGCCAAACCTGGTGGCAAGCGAGAGAGCAAGAGGCCCGGAGACGGGCGACCCAGAGGTGGAGGGACCTGCTCTTCAGGAGATGGTAAGCACACCACTCCCTCCCCCGGAGGAGGGCCGGGAGAAGAATCTTTTCATCTTTTTCCACCACTGACCTCTCGGTCGGTGCCACTAGCGCGGTGTCTGGGAGCCTGGTTTGAGCTACCCAGCCCATCTTGATGGCTCCTTCGAACTGTCAGGCTCGGCTGTGCGATTCAGTCACCCGGCGTCCCCCCAAGTTCAGTGGCATCCACTTCACAACAGTGAAGGCGGCCGATGGTCCTGTCTTGCGGGCGGAGGTCGCAGTCCTACTGGCGAAGGATGCGATAGAGCCGGTCCCTCCAGCCGATATGAAGACAGGATTTTACAGCTCCTACTTCATTGTACCCAAGAAAGGCGGTGGGTTACGACCAATCTTGGACCTGCGTGTCTTGAACCGGGCCCTTCACCGGTTACCGTTCAAGATGTTGACGCAGGAACGCATCTTCAGGTGCATCCGTCCCCGAGATTGGTGTAGCGTCTGGACCAATCAGACACACCATTTTTCATTTGATTTAACAAATCAATTATTCATTAGATTAACAAACATTCACAGACCCCTCACCCAATAAACATACTGGGT
>NW_015505414.1:247812-273949 GCF_001515645.1 Sinocyclocheilus grahami | reverse complement strand
GTAACGTCCCTGTTCCAAGTAGAACGGGTGCGTTTCCCCAGTGTTATCCAGTCTACTCAGTGGGTAGTGCCATAGTAGCAGTAGCTGGTCCTCTTGTGCAGGCCCTGGCCTACGCCAAAAAGTAGGGGCGTAGTTGGCTTCCACAGGACACTGGAAGGGGCAGTAGCTGTGGCCTTTTGTAGGATCCCAATTCGTCGGTCCTCCGACGTGACGTCGAGAGTAACCGACTGAAAGGGAACGTCTTGGTTACGTATGTAACCCTCGTTCCCTCAAAGAGGGAACGGAGACGTCACGTCCCGTCGCCACAGCTCCTGCACCACCGCTGAGCGGCTGGGTCACCAGCTCGGCTCCTCAGCGAAAACCTGAATATGCGCTGCATCTGCTGCCTACTTATACTCACGCTGTGATCAGCAGCAGCTGGATGCAATAATTACATGCCAATGTGCATTGGCTTGTTTAGTTTACACTCGAAGTAGATTGGTCCCTCTAAGCGAGATCCCAATTCGTCGGTCCTCCGACGTGACGTCTCCGTTCCCTCCTTCAGGGAACGAGGGTTACATACGTAACCGAGACGTTCCTGTGCCTTACTGATAATAAATCATTGCCTTCTTGCACCGCCATATTCTTAATTTACTGATGAAGATAATAGGCACTTATGCCCATAACACTGGTGATGAGAACGAATGAGCAATATAATTTTAAAGACTCTTTGAATTATGGTAAGCCTCAGGTGAATTACAGTAACTTTGAATTTGAGTTTTAAATTAATTTAATGTTTCCTTCCATGCAAATCAACAGCTATGTTCACAAGGTAGTAAAAATATTCTAATGTAGGCTATGCTGTGACTTTCAGCTGTTGACTGTTGATTTCAAATAACATGACGTAGCGTAGCTGTTGTAAATGCAGCACTGCAATATGCTGAATATAAGTTTGAAAGCGAGAAATAAAAATTATTCAAATGTTGTCCAATCAAATGATCTCTACAAATACTGTAGAAAAAACCTACCCTAGTATCACCTGGGGTGTATTCCAGAAAGCGAGGGTAACTTACTGTCACATATACCCTGAACTCTCGGTTGATTAACACAAATCTTGCTTACTTCTAAAACTGGTTCCAAAACCGCATCCGGGAGTAAGTTCAGTCAACTCAGAGTATGTTCACGGTTAACACACTAGACTCAACAGAGCGACGAATCGACACGTCACCATGGAAACCGACATTAAGAAAAAGCGCACCATGCTCACTGATCTATATATATATGACTATTATATATTAGTAATATATTCTCTCTATATATTTATAATATAAAATTATATATTACTAATATATTCTCTATTATAGATCAGTGACCATGCTGTTTTTTTTCTTATTCTTTTGTTCATTTTTCATACTCACTGTATATCGCCATCTAATTGATGGTTGTGCAATCTTTTTTTTTATGTTTTAATCACTGAGAATAAGAATTATATTGTTTCTTTAATGCTAATTATATAATAAGAAATATCACGTATGTAATTTTATTATATAAATACATTACAGAAAATGCAGATCCATGATGTGTGAGATGACGATAAAATATAATAAATATAGGCTATTCGAATAAAATAAACATTACCTTGTTATAATAGTGTTTTATAATTAATATATATCGATAACTATTATATATATATATATATATATATATATATATATAGTGAAGTGAAGTGACGTGTGGCCAAGTATAGTGATAGGGTATAGTGGAAGAGGGCACCAGTTATTCACTCCCCCCACTGACAATTCCTGCCAGACCTGAGACTCGAACCCACAACCTTCAGGTTACAAGTTTCAGGTCACAACCTTCAGGTTTGGCCACGTCTGCCATCATAGACTGTATATGATGGCAGTCGTGGCCTAATGGTTAGAGAGTCGGACTTTATATATATATATATATATATATTAGTCACTAGTGCTGAATTTGGGACTGTGTGTATTCTTGTGTTGTAATCAGCCAGTCAACTATTCCCAAAACTGTCCATGAGCAAAGATGGCAGTGACTCACGGCGGTGCATGCACCAGCAAAGAAACTGCCATCGAGAATGAAAATAGCTTTTCTTTCGAATTGAAATATCTTTCTTTGCGTATTTAAGACTTCCTAGACTGTGACGTAAATGAAAGGCTGTTCTCACCCTAGCTGTGCTTGCCCAATTTCATGAGGTCTTTAAATAAATAATTTTAGTCTTCACATTATATTCACTATATATAAACTTTTACACTATCCCCCTTACCACACATACACCATAGTGTAACCACTGTGACAGTAAAATCTACAAACAAACAGAAGCAGTCAAAGGGTTCTGTAGGCATTTCCTACTCGCCTTTAAAATCTCTCTCTCACTCTCTCTCTCTCTTGCTCTTACAGTGCCCAAAGTGTCATGCGGCTCATACCGTTCCTTACGGCTCTAATTTCCAGTCCGTATCCACGCAAGGGGTGTGTTTGTCCCAGGCTGTTCCCAGCATAGTGTTGTAACCAGAACACAGAACTCAAATCCAACATCTCCTTGATTAGCAATTCAACAAAATTCACCCGCTTTCACCCGTTAGGTTTACAGTTTTCTAAAAAATTATCAAAAGGAACACAACCTGCTCTGAGCTCAGTGGCTCTATGTAATGGGTATAAGTGAGAATATTATAATTATTGATGTTATTCATGATTGATGTGTGATCTGTTTGAAGCTGTGCCAAAATACTCCAGCAGGGGTTTGGGTGAACATGAAGAGTTAACAACAGGCACACGAGTTCCCTTCCCCCACTCACATAATACATGGATTGAGGCAAGTGTTCATATATGGTCTTTAAAATATCTATGTCCCCCTTATTCAGGGAGATTACATCTACAGATGCAGAGGCTTTGAAAGCAGCTGTGGCCAGTCGCATCAACTGATTAGTGTGGAAGAAATTTCATTTTCTGTATTATTTGCTTCACTGTACTAAAGAGTGTTCTTTAGACTGTCTCCGAGTGCTTCAGTTTGCTTCAGTACGCTTGAGTTTTCGATGAGCTGAGAGATAAGAGGAAATTAATTTGTGTGTGTGTCTGTATGTGCAAGACAAGTGTGAGGCAGGAAATGTTATTTTAGCTTCATAGACGTCCTGGCTTCTTTGAAAAAAATCAATCTGGAGGACATCATTGGACACTTGTTGCATCTTTCCCAAAAAGACTTATGGCTGTATTAGATCAAAAGGGTGTTTCTACTAAATACTGAGCAAAGGGTCTGAATACTTAGGACCATGTGATATTTCAGTTTTTCTTTTTTAATAAATCTGCAAAAATGTCAACAATTCTGTGTTTTTCTGTCAATATGGGGTGCTGTGTGTACATTAATGAGGAAAAAAAATTAACTTAAATGATTTTAGCAAATGGCTGCAATATAACAAAGAGTGAAAAAATTAAGGGGGTCTGAATACTTTCCGTACCCACTGTATGTTCAATATGCATTATGATTGGATGAGATCAAAGCATCCGTATTTGATGAAGGTATAAATGTTGAGTTGGGGTGTTGCCTCTCGGTCGCACTCTGCAGTCAACTAGGACTTGAACTAGGAGTTGAACTTTTCTTGCAAGAAAATAAATATTCAAAAGACTTTTGTCTCATAACTTTATTGGGAAAAGCCAAATTGCCATGACACTAGTTTTAAAAGTTAGACATCTATATATTTTTCTAGGTCACTTTATTTTAAGGTCCAATTCTCGCTATTAACAAACCATTAACTACGATGTTTGCCTCAATAAACTCCTAATTTGTTGCTTATTAATAGTTAGTAAGGTAGTTGTTAAGTTTAGTTAATGAGTAGGATTAAGGATGTAGAATATGGTCATGTTGTATAAATGCTTTATACGTATTAATAAACAGCCAATGTGTTAATAATAGGCATGTTAATAGCAACTAGTTAATAGTGAGAATTGGATCCCAAACTAAAGTGTGACCAAAGAAGATAAATAAATAAATACAATGGTAACACTTTAGTATAGGAACCAATTCTCGCTATTAACAAACCATTAACTACGATGTTTGCCTCAATAAACTCCTAATTTGTTGCTTATTAATAGTTAGTAAGGTAGTTGTTAAGTTTAGTTATTGAGTAGGATTAAGGATGTAGAATATGGTCATGTTGTATAAATGCTTTATACGTATTAATAAACAGCCAATGTGTTAATAATAGGCATGTTAATAGCAACTAGTTAATAGTGAGAATTGGTTCCTATACTAAAGTGTTACCATTGTATTTATTTATTTATCTTCTTTGGTCACACTTTAGTTTGGGATCCAATTCTCACTATTAACCATCAACAATGACTTTCGAAAAGGTTATGAATGTAAGTATTTAAGATGTTTTATAATATTATATACATTTTATTTTTTTAAATAAACATTTAAAAAGTTTCACAGAAATGTTTTGGTTTGGGCTAGTGGGTTACTTTTATCTCAAAGACTGAGCCTTATCAAGTGCCCAAAGGCATCATTACCTATTAGATTAAGAAATCCTACCTGAAATAATTAACTTTAGAAAAAAGTAACATTTGATAATTGCACTATTGAATTTAGCTGTTTTAAAGCTACCTCAAATACTCAGTTTTTCAAGTTAAAGTTAGTACAGTACAATAACTTACCTGTTAGTATAGGGTCTTGTCAGGCTGATCGTCTGAAAGAAGAAAGTCATATACACCTAGGATGACTTGAGGGTGAGTAATTTGTGGACTAATTTTCATTTTTGGGTAAACTAACCCTTTAAGTTTAGGAATGGGGCAGGATTGAGGGATCTAAAATATGGTCAAAAAGAATAAGGCATTAACGTGTGCTTTTATAAGTACTAATAAACATCCAGTATGCTAATAATAGGCATGTTAGTAAATGACTAGTTAATAATAGTGAGAAATGGTCCCTAAACTAAAGTGATACCTTTTTATTTGTTCTTCAAGACTGGTCTTTTTGAAGTCAGTTACATAAAAAGGCAGATCGGTTCAATTTGAATCTGAAAAGGAAGACTGTTTACCACTTGTTTAACTGCTGTTTGTTGGTCAAACTAATTCTTAAGACACAGTCTTAACATAGTGGCCATGTTTATGCATCTAGACCCTGTTTACAGCTCAGATTTAGTTTATCATGTAACGATCTGGCTGCACCAACAATAATGCTAATTTGACCGGACGTTGTATTTCCACAGTAAGCCTATAAACTTAAACATGCAGGCCTGTTCAATTTCTAAGACATTTGACATCTGCATATAAAACACAGTTGCGCTTCAGTCAGAGCTGCTTACAGCAAAACAGAGAACAAGATTTCGGTTCTCTATACTGAGAAACATGAGTCAGTATATTAAAAGTGAACAAGAAAGCTTCATCTTTCAAAGGTCATTCAAAAACTATGTTTCCTTCACAAACTATACACCACTTCAACTTTACAACAAACATGGAGGTCGTCTTGTGCTGTATAAACACTCTTTCACAGTCAACCTTCATCATCGGTGTATCTTTTGGTGTTTATATTATCAATTCAGGCACGTTGCCCGGTAGTCTAGTTGTTGTGAACTTGACTTAATTTGTTGAAGTTTTGAAACTGGTTACAGTTATGCTGCAAAACATATATTCACCATATGATGGTACAGCACCCATAGCCGATCACTGTTTTTGTTGCATAGCAACATTCTATCTTGCCTACATTCTAGGAGAAGTATGACACCATATGGCAATGGATTTGGCACTCAATCCACTATGCATTGTACCTAACAATGCACTTTAGCCATAACTATATGTAACAGAAGCCAGCTTGGAAAGCTGTGTAACTAAACCTCACTTCTCTGGCATCAAGAGACACAAACTGTCGCTAGAGGCTGCAGTCTGTAGAATCCTGGTTAGCATGCCTGCACCCCACTGATGCTGGTTTAAATCCCACTCAGGGCGGTGCAAGCAGAACCAGTTAGACTGGTGCTGTGACCTGGATAGGAGTGAGGTTTACAGGGGGTCTTTAGAATCAATGTTAGCACAATTGCGTTCAGTACTGGTTGGCGCTGTTTCGAATCCTGCTTGGAGCAGTGTGAGTAGGAACAGTTACAATGGTGCCGTGACCCGAATGGGAATGTGGTTTAAGGGGGTCTTTAGGATTAGTGCACCCACCTCCAATGCCAATGGCTCAAACCCCGTTTAGAGTGGTGAAAGTAGGACCAGTTACATACACACACAATATTCCAGAAAGTTATTTCTACCCAACCACTTCCCCATTTGGCCAGCAGCGTCCCTGGCTGTAGGTGGGGCATCAGTTTAGGGAACAAATTGCATGGTGTAATCTGATGGTGACCATGCCTTTTTAGACATATTGAAATCCCACCAACACTAAGTGTTGTTGTGCTTTAGGGGACCTGTGTTTGAATCCTGCAAGACAGAAAGTTAGACAGATGCAGGATGTAAAGACACTCCAATCACTATGTCCACAAAATGTGGTGACAATATTTGTTTTTCTGCTACAAACAATTTATTTATTCATTCATTTATTTGTTGTAGCATCTGGACCAATCAAACACACAATATATATTTTGTTAGCTATATTTAACAAATACTCTGTAACACTCCTCAGTTAACAAGCCATATGAGGACCTATGGACCCTCCCCCCCGAAATGCGTAACACCCCAGGAAGCCGAACAGGCCCCTGGTCCCCATGGCAACCACGACACCTCTGCTTGACCAGATCCATTTACGACCTAATGGCATGTTGAGAAACACCTTTCTCACTACAATCTCCATAGGAAATCCAAAATGCACAGTAGAAATGGACTTTTCTACTAATTAACTCATAAGAAGACCTTTCTTTGAATGAACACACATACCCTTCAGGTCATTGTGTATATTATTGCTGTCCTGTATATTATCTGTTGTATTGTAGACTATTTTATGCATGCTTATGATAGAACCACTCATTCTATCCCTCAGGTGTAAATCTGCTGAATATGCAAATGGTTCCATAACTTCATATTCTTATTTCTCTTCTCTTTACTGCGTTAAGCTTTAACCCTTTCCTATACAAACTGTGTGTGTGTGTGTATGTGTGTGTTAGACCAGTTTATGTGTTTATGTAGTATGTTAGACCAGTTTAAGTGTTTATGTAGTATGTTAGACTAGTTTAAGTGTTTATGTAGTTAATAAAGCCTTACTTATATCACACTTGACGTTGTTCATTGTTTGCTCATAATTGGAGTCACTTAATCATGCAGATTTATGCTGCAAGCTCCTTGTAGAATTGTACAGTTAGAAAGTTATTTCCCTTAACCAGGCAATTAACGTTCTTAGAATTGACATACAGTTGACCCTGAGAGGTCAAGTAAATATCTACAGTGGATCTAAATATTTATAATTAATTATAACTAGTTATGATTAATTATTCATATTTCCCCATGAGCTGATTCGCTACATTGTTTTCTTTTTTACATTTTTGCACAAGGCCTTAAAAAAGAGGAATTTCAACAATGAAAAGACTGGCAAGAATCCAGTAATTATTTTATTTTATTATTACAGAAAATGAGATAAGGGAGCCCAGGGTAGGTTGGCACAGGGTTCATTTCTGGGTCATATGTTGTATTCATGAAAATGTAACATCTGAATGTTTACCTTCTTGAAAGACTAAAATGTATTGACCTGAGGACAATTTTAACAAGTCACCCTACAGATACTTTTATGTTAACAGGACATTAAATGTTCTAAATATGATCAAATAAAAATGTGTGCAGTTGAGGGTTACAGGAGCCCCTACCAAGTATTGAGTACATGTACAGTAAATTAACATACTTTCCAGAAGGCCAACAATTCACAAAAAAATTATTTTATGTATTATACTTATGAAGTATTCTAATTTGTTGAATTGGTGGGTTTTTGTTAAATGTGAGCCAAAATCATCACAATTAAAATAACCAAAGACTTAAACTACTTCAGTCTGTGTGCATTGAATTTATTTAATACACAAGTTTCACAATTTGAGTTGAATTACTGAAATAAATGAACTTTTCCATGACATTCTAATTTATTGAGATGCACCTGTATATGTCATTCTTCTTTCAGATGAATAAAATCGGAGCTATATTAAATAATGTCCAGGCTAATCCATGCTTTATAATGGGAGTGGATGGTAGCCCAAAATTTAAAGTCCAAAAAATTGCACCCATCCATTATAAAAGAAGTCCACACGGCTCAGGGGGGTTAATAAAGGCCTTCTAAAGTGACGTGATGTGTTTGTGTAAGAACAATATCCATATTTACAACTTTATAAACCTTAACTTCTAACTTCCGCTGTCGTACGCGCGTTCATGAGAGAGTGGCGTCCAGCGGATGATGTAGGCTACCATACACTCCCATTATAAAGCATGGATTAGCCTGGACATGATTTAATATAACTCCGATTGTATTCGTCTGAAAGAAGAATGTCATATACACCTAGGATGGCTTGAGGGTGAATTTTTGGGTGAACTATCCCTTTAACTTCTTGTTATTTTAACTCTTCGTTGTGTGAGTACGCTGATCTTTTGAAGCACTTTGCACTGTAAATAACCATCTATATTCATTCCCTCATGCATCGCATTCATCGCTGGTATTACCATAAGCAGTAAGTACTTATCTAATATCTGATTCAGATGTTGCAGTCTTGAGAGGAACAGTGCAGGATCAACAAAAACAGAATACCTCTGGCAGCAGACTGAAGCCACGTGTTTTGAATGCCAGTGAGTTAAGTGCATAAATGCTAGCATGTCAGCTGGGTTTTAAAATCCACATGTGGGTGTGCCGTTGGGTTTTGAGAAACTCCAGTGAGCACACCCATGCCGCTTCCAGCTCGTCTCCACCCACAGCTCAGAGACTCCAAAGGCTGTCAAGGGCCTGTGGGTTTTGCCATATGATAGGAGACTGCATCAAAGCTGCATGGGAAACACTAGCAGGGCTCTGTGTCAATGCTCAGAGAGGCAGCTCTGTATCTCCCCTAGCATTCCACTGCCTTAACCCTCTCATATGAATCCCTTTGCAATAAGGAATGTGTTGTTACACTAACACATAATTGATAGTATATTCACAGTAACCTCTCCGGTTTTTTTATACCAATTAAAAGTTGGCGCTAAACAAACAGTAAAAGGTAAAGCATCTCGCATAATGCCTCATAGATAAATATAGCTTATGCAACACCACACACATGAGGCAAAGCCAACACAAGGTGTTAGGTACACAACACTCATGTAACACTCCCCAGCCCTGGGAGTAACGTTAATAAGAGTCAGTCAAGGATATTATTATTTCTACAGTCAAATTTTATTGTGATAAATATTATTATACATCAGTTACACTAGACTTCCCACTGTACAGGTGTACAGACACTGTCCTAATTCATTTAAATGTTCTAAAAACTACAATATATGTGTCCGTGTGTGTTTTACGTGTTGTCTGCCATATATTAAGCGTATATCTTAAATAAGACTCCAAAACTTAAATTAATGGTTTGGTTAGAGCAGGCAAATTAGTAATGAATAGTCAAGTGGTTTGCGAAGAACTAATTTCACATATTTACATATAGCTCAGCCGTCACGTAGCTGTCGTGCTGCAATACAGGTTAATTCCTGTACACCAGTAGCCTGTTTGACCATGAACCTTTCAGAAACAAATACTTCAACATTTGTTTTTGTTTTGTTTTGTTTTTATCTTTATTGACAATGATCCTGTAATGCGCCCAAACATGTAAAAAATTTAAAGTTTAATTCAACTCAGCCACACACTTTTCAGATTAAATGGAGTTACTGTCAGTCCTGAAGGAAGAAACCCACACAATAATTCCATGCTGTAGCCACCTGCGTTTCCATTCTGTAGCCTAGGACTTACCTTTCCCAAGGTCCTGTGGGGTTCTTCCAAAGCCATGTGTGTGCTTGAGCTGAAAGCTTGGCTGTATAAAGACTGCTATACTGGCATTCATGTGTCCTCCATGCTCAGCTTCACATGAGTGAGAGTGTGTAGTGTCGTGAAAACTCTTGAGTGCTGTAGGCTTCCATTTATAGAGCTAAGAAAGCCTGAAATAGACTGCAGACAGCGGGGAGCCCATGACAACAATTACAGCCAAAACATTGCCGTCCGTTGATCTTACTGGAATTATCACAGATGGGATCATTTATCTCTGATGCTTTTGCACTATGGTTGTGTGCAGTAAGTTGTAAAAATGTGTAACCTGGGTTTTATTAAAGTGTTTTTGTTGTTGTTGTTTTTTTATAATCAGGGCTGTGCAGAGACCTTTGGAGGGGCAGGTGCTCAAAGTATAAAAGGAGCACATGGAACAAGGCTTTAAATAGGGATGTGCTCAAAATATCAATACAGCAATATACTGTGGCGCATTCCTTGCTGATACACATATCGATACGATTGCTTCTGTATTGATACAGCAGCAGTGACACAATTTTGAAAAAGAAACACCGGACAGAAAAGACCATTTCTTTGCGCCTCTTAATTATTCTGGAATTGGAAACTGAATTATTATTATTATTATTATTATTGAGTTTACAGTGTATGGTGGTTTTGCTGTTGTACACTACTGTTGCTGTTGTAAAAAATATTTCTGTCATATTCAAAATAGAATTATATTACATGCAGTGTAACAGAATTCTATATAATCTATACATGACCTTTTATTCGTATCCCTTCATATGAGGGGATGTAAACATCATGGAGCGCTAAGTCCAAAATGGACTCATAGAAGTAATAACTTATGACGTGCAAGAAATCCCTAATATGGGCAAAAGCATCCGGCTATTGCTGTGGGCAAACCAATCTCTGCTGTAGTTGAGCTGAATAAAAAGCAGAAACGTGAAAACAATAAACACACAATTGCGAAAATTTATGATGTATGTGTGTTTTTCCAAGTTATCTCCAGCTAATAAATAAATAAAGTATATGAATAATGCAGTACTGATTGACATATCATTTAGTATGGAAACTATAATATATATTTACTGCCTTATTCTGTGATAAAAATGGGAAAAAGGTGTTCGTAGTAGCCTTTATAAACCAATCATAAATTTGTCATTAGGAAAATATTATTAATTAATTCATTAATAAAGTATACAAGCACACAGCTCCGCTGAGAACTCCACTTACCGGCAACCACGGACATTATTGAAGATATCTGGTAGTGCGCTAAATTACTAAAGGTGTCTGAACATGAGGGATAGTCCCGGATGAGATCATCAGGTGAAAGGTCATCATGTGAATCATTTTATTTATGGCTAAATTATTATTCACTAATTTTAGTTAGATTGGGCAGGCCTTCAAAAAAGGGTGTTTAATTACAAAAAAAACAAATGCCTTGACAAAAGGGCACTTTGGGCATCAAGGGAAAAAGGGGCAGGTGCTCAAGTACCCACAAATGGAATTTGAAACTGAATTTGACCTTTTAATATCACACGTTTTAAAGGCACATTAAGTGTTTTCACATTATGTACCACTATTTTTAGCGATTGAAATATTGAGGCGGTTGCTTTATATGGATTGCAAATGGCCAAAACTTGCATTTTGTTCACATATCTTTGTTTTATTCTTTTGAGAGGTGATCTAAATATTTTTGGATTGGAACAGATAGATAATTGACAGGCTTGTGCTGCAGTTCTATGGATGTTTTGCCCACCAGGGCTTCGTCTTTTTTTGTGTTTATTCAATTTATATATATGTGTATATATATATATATATACACACAACAGTTACTTCTGGTCCCCAGATCTGATTGGCCTGAGAGATCTTTCCAGCCATGTGATATTCTACCAGTATCGCCACGGGAATCATTTCACCATTTGTATCACTCCACTTACAGTGTTTCTCATAGTGAGCATCATGACAGTGGAGCAAACCCACTATAAATGTATAAATACTACTGTTGTTGTGTCACTGAATGTAGTTTTAAGTTTTTTAGGCAGAATGTAGATGTTTACATTTCAAACATGCGGTTTATTAATAAAGACAGCACTTTAAATTAATAAAATAGAAAATTTGCTTTGATGTTTTCAGAAATCTGAGCTCCAGGGTGTCAGCGGGTGTTCAGCACTCAAGAACCCGCCGAGAGCAGCCTTACCTCGGCCAGCTCTTCTGGAATTTGCCGCTGGCTCTGATGTCTCTATAGTGGTTAAATTATAGAGCTATAATTAATTTTGGGTATATCTAATGGGTCATCTTTGGTCTCATTAGTCTATTTGTTCCAGAGCAAATAGTTTTGGCTGAGGGCAAAGTTTCATAATTTAATATTTTTATATAAATATAATACTGTATATCAGAGCGCTGCCTTTGTACTTTTGACTGAATTGCTTAGCAATGAATAATATTTTATATAAATAATATCTAGAGCCATATTGCACTCCTACTCATGTGCTATTGCTCGTTTAAGTATACCTCAAGCATCCAAATATTTTTGACCACTGTACACTTTTCTTGCTAATTCTATGAAAGCAAATGTTCAAAACACCAACAAAACAGTGAATTATGGCAGAAATTGACATGTTAAAAACAAACAATATATACACTTTAGTTTTCTGCTGTTCAAATTTAATTTCTTTATTCATAATAGATTTTTTTTACTCCTCATGCTGTGCCCAATGATGAGCATTTCAACTTAGAGACAGATGGTGTTTGTTTTTGGCCTCATTTTCATTTTTATGAAGCCTCAGTCTATCAAAACTCATTCCAAATTTTCGGAACTGTCTGTAAATGATCAAATGTAAGTGCCACTTGGGAAGGACAGTGATGCATATGATGCAGAAAATAAAAACAAAACCACAACACCACCAGCTTTCTGTACAATAGAGCAGACTTAAAATATTGTGTATTATTATTATTATTATTAATATGTTTTGAATGTTTCTATATTTTATGGTTTTTAAACATGTCAACATCAACCAAAATGAAGTAATATTGTTTGATTAAAGGGGTCCTTGTAACAGAGAGGCAGTGGCGTTAGGATCCATGTGCAGCTTTATTAGTTCACAAGGCAGGTCATACAGGCATAGATCGTTAACTGGCATTAGAAACCAAGAAGGCTGGGCAGAATCGTAAACAGTGTTCATAATCAGGTTCGAGGCAGGCAGCAGACAATCAATGGCATGAATCAACAAGGCAGGCAGGGTCAGAATAGGAGGGCAGCAAGCAATCGTAAATGGGTAAACAGTCCAGGTAATTAACATGTATACAACACAGGGTAAATGCTCAGAAATGAGAGCAGGGAAGGCACAGTTTACTCAGCAGTGCCACAAACTGATCACCTCCATGCCACGCCGAATTGAGGCAGTAATTAAAGCAAAAGGAGCCCCTACCAAGTATTGAGTACATGTACAGTAAATTAACATACTTTCCAGAAGGCCAACAATTCACAAAAAAATTATTTTATGTATTATACTTATGAAGTATTCTAATTTGTTGAATTGGTGGGTTTTTGTTAAATGTGAGCCAAAATCATCACAATTAAAATAACCAAAGACTTAAACTACTTCAGTCTGTGTGCATTGAATTTATTTAATACACGAGTTTCACAATTTGAGTTGAATTACTGAAATAAATGAACTTTTCCATGACATTCTAATTTATTGAGATGCACCTGTATATGTCATTCTTCTTTCAGATGAATAAAATCGGAGCTATATTAAATAATGTCCAGGCTAATCCATGCTTTATAATGGGAGTGGATGGTAGCCCAAAATTTAAAGTCCAAAAAATTGCACCCATCCATTATAAAAGAAGTCCACACGGCTCAGGGGGGTTAATAAAGGCCTTCTAAAGTGACGTGATGTGTTTGTGTAAGAACAATATCCATATTTACAACTTTATAAACCTTAACTTCTAACTTCCGCTGTCGTACGCGCGTTCATGAGAGAGTGGCGTCCAGCGGATGATGTAGGCTACCATACACTCCCATTATAAAGCATGGATTAGCCTGGACATGATTTCATATAACTCCGATTGTATTCGTCTGAAAGAAGAATGTCATATACACCTAGGATGGCTTGAGGGTGAATTTTTGGGTGAACTATCCCTTTAACTTCTTGTTATTTTAACTCTTCGTTGTGTGAGTACGCTGATCTTTTGAAGCACTTTGCACTGTAAATAACCATCTATATTCATTCCCTCATGCATCGCATTCATCGCTGGTATTACCATAAGCAGTAAGTACTTATCTAATATCTGATTCAGATGTTGCAGTCTTGAGAGGAACAGTGCAGGATCAACAAAAACAGAATACCTCTGGCAGCAGACTGAAGCCACGTGTTTTGAATGCCAGTGAGTTAAGTGCATAAATGCTAGCATGTCAGCTGGGTTTTAAAATCCACATGTGGGTGTGCCGTTGGGTTTTGAGAAACTCCAGTGAGCACACCCATGCCGCTTCCAGCTCGTCTCCACCCACAGCTCAGAGACTCCAAAGGCTGTCAAGGGCCTGTGGGTTTTGCCATATGATAGGAGACTGCATCAAAGCTGCATGGGAAACACTAGCAGGGCTCTGTGTCAATGCTCAGAGAGGCAGCTCTGTATCTCCCCTAGCATTCCACTGCCTTAACCCTCTCATATGAATCCCTTTGCAATAAGGAATGTGTTGTTACACTAACACATAATTGATAGTATATTCACAGTAACCTCTCCGGTTTTTTTATACCAATTAAAAGTTGGCGCTAAACAAACAGTAAAAGGTAAAGCATCTCGCATAATGCCTCATAGATAAATATAGCTTATGCAACACCACACACATGAGGCAAAGCCAACACAAGGTGTTAGGTACACAACACTCATGTAACACTCCCCAGCCCTGGGAGTAACGTTAATAAGAGTCAGTCAAGGATATTATTATTTCTACAGTCAAATTTTATTGTGATAAATATTATTATACATCAGTTACACTAGACTTCCCACTGTACAGGTGTACAGACACTGTCCTAATTCATTTAAATGTTCTAAAAACTACAATATATGTGTCCGTGTGTGTTTTACGTGTTGTCTGCCATATATTAAGCGTATATCTTAAATAAGACTCCAAAACTTAAATTAATGGTTTGGTTAGAGCAGGCAAATTAGTAATGAATAGTCAAGTGGTTTGCGAAGAACTAATTTCACATATTTACATATAGCTCAGCCGTCACGTAGCTGTCGTGCTGCAATACAGGTTAATTCCTGTACACCAGTAGCCTGTTTGACCATGAACCTTTCAGAAACAAATACTTCAACATTTGTTTTTGTTTTGTTTTGTTTTTATCTTTATTGACAATGATCCTGTAATGCGCCCAAACATGTAAAAAATTTAAAGTTTAATTCAACTCAGCCACACACTTTTCAGATTAAATGGAGTTACTGTCAGTCCTGAAGGAAGAAACCCACACAATAATTCCATGCTGTAGCCACCTGCGTTTCCATTCTGTAGCCTAGGACTTACCTTTCCCAAGGTCCTGTGGGGTTCTTCCAAAGCCATGTGTGTGCTTGAGCTGAAAGCTTGGCTGTATAAAGACTGCTATACTGGCATTCATGTGTCCTCCATGCTCAGCTTCACATGAGTGAGAGTGTGTAGTGTCGTGAAAACTCTTGAGTGCTGTAGGCTTCCATTTATAGAGCTAAGAAAGCCTGAAATAGACTGCAGACAGCGGGGAGCCCATGACAACAATTACAGCCAAAACATTGCCGTCCGTTGATCTTACTGGAATTATCACAGATGGGATCATTTATCTCTGATGCTTTTGCACTATGGTTGTGTGCAGTAAGTTGTAAAAATGTGTAACCTGGGTTTTATTAAAGTGTTTTTGTTGTTGTTGTTTTTTTATAATCAGGGCTGTGCAGAGACCTTTGGAGGGGCAGGTGCTCAAAGTATAAAAGGAGCACATGGAACAAGGCTTTAAATAGGGATGTGCTCAAAATATCAATACAGCAATTGATATTGGCGCATTCCTTGCTGATACACATATCGATACGATTGCTTCTGTATTGATACAGCAGCAGAGACACAATTTTGAAAAAGAAACACCGGACAGAAAAGACCATTTCTTTGCGCCTCTTAATTATTCTGGAATTGGAAACTGAATTATTATTATTATTATTATTATTGAGTTTACAGTGTATGGTGGTTTTGCTGTTGTACACTACTGTTGCTGTTGTAAAAAATATTTCTGTCATATTCAAAATAGAATTATATTACATGCAGTGTAACAGAATTCTATATAATCTATACATGACCTTTTATTCGTATCCCTTCATATGAGGGGATGTAAACATCATGGAGCGCTAAGTCCAAAATGGACTCATAGAAGTAATAACTTATGACGTGCAAGAAATCCCTAATATGGGCAAAAGCATCCGGCTATTGCTGTGGGCAAACCAATCTCTGCTGTAGTTGAGCTGAATAAAAAGCAGAAACGTGAAAACAATAAACACACAATTGCGAAAATTTATGATTTATGTGTGTTTTTCAAGTTATCTCCAGCTAATAAATAAATAAAGTATATGAATAATGCAGTACTGATTGACATATCATTTAGTATGGAAACTATAATATATATTTACTGCCTTATTCTGTGATAAAAATGGGAAAAAGGTGTTCGTAGTAGCCTTTATAAACCAATCATAAATTTGTCATTAGGAAAATATTATTAATTAATTCATTAATAAAGTATACAAGCACACAGCTCCGCTGAGAACTCCACTTACCGGCAACCACGGACATTATTGAAGATATCTGGTAGTGCGCTAAATTACTAAAGGTGTCTGAACATGAGGGATAGTCCCGGATGAGATCATCAGGTGAAAGGTCATCATGTGAATCATTTTATTTATGGCTAAATTATTATTCACTAATTTTAGTTAGATTGGGCAGGCCTTCAAAAAAGGGTGTTTAATTACAAAAAAAACAAATGCCTTGACAAAAGGGCACTTTGGGCATCAAGGGAAAAAGGGGCAGATGCTCAAGTACCCACAAATGGAATTTGAAACTGAATTTGACCTTTTAATATCACACGTTTTAAAGGCACATTAAGTGTTTTCACATTATGTACCACTATTTTTAGCGATTGAAATATTGAGGCGGTTGCTTTATATGGATTGCAAATGGCCAAAACTTGCATTTTGTTCACATATCTTTGTTTTATTCTTTTGATGCTCAAGTACCCACAAATGGAATTTGAAACTGAATTTGACCTTTTAATATCACACGTTTTAAAGGCACATTAAGTGTTTTCACATTATGTACCACTATTTTTAGCGATTGAAATATTGAGGCGGTTGCTTTATATGGATTGCAAATGGCCAAAACTTGCATTTTGTTCACATATCTTTGTTTTATTCTTTTGAGAGGTGATCTAAATATTTTTGGATTGGAACAGATAGATAATTGACAGGCTTGTGCTGCAGTTCTATGGATGTTTTGCCCACCAGGGCTTCGTCTTTTTTTGTGTTTATTCAATTTATATATATGTGTATATATATATATATATACACACAACAGTTACTTCTGGTCCCCAGATCTGATTGGCCTGAGAGATCTTTCCAGCCATGTGATATTCTACCAGTATCGCCACGGGAATCATTTCACCATTTGTATCACTCCACTTACAGTGTTTCTCATAGTGAGCATCATGACAGTGGAGCAAACCCACTATAAATGTATAAATACTACTGTTGTTGTGTCACTGAATGTAGTTTTAAGTTTTTTAGGCAGAATGTAGATGTTTACATTTCAAACATGCGGTTTATTAATAAAGACAGCACTTTAAATTAATAAAATAGAAAATTTGCTTTGATGTTTTCAGAAATCTGAGCTCCAGGGTGTCAGCGGGTGTTCAGCACTCAAGAACCCGCCGAGAGCAGCCTTACCTCGGCCAGCTCTTCTGGAATTTGCCGCTGGCTCTGATGTCTCTATAGTGGTTAAATTATAGAGCTATAATTAATTTTGGGTATATCTAATGGGTCATCTTTGGTCTCATTAGTCTATTTGTTCCAGAGCAAATAGTTTTGGCTGAGGGCAAAGTTTCATAATTTAATATTTTTATATAAATATAATACTGTATATCAGAGCGCTGCCTTTGTACTTTTGACTGAATTGCTTAGCAATGAATAATATTTTATATAAATAATATCTAGAGCCATATTGCACTCCTACTCATGTGCTATTGCTCGTTTAAGTATACCTCAAGCATCCAAATATTTTTGACCACTGTACACTTTTCTTGCTAATTCTATGAAAGCAAATGTTCAAAACACCAACAAAACAGTGAATTATGGCAGAAATTGACATGTTAAAAACAAACAATATATACACTTTAGTTTTCTGCTGTTCAAATTTAATTTCTTTATTCATAATAGATTTTTTTTACTCCTCATGCTGTGCCCAATGATGAGCATTTCAACTTAGAGACAGATGGTGTTTGTTTTTGGCCTCATTTTCATTTTTATGAAGCCTCAGTCTATCAAAACTCATTCCAAATTTTCGGAACTGTCTGTAAATGATCAAATGTAAGTGCCACTTGGGAAGGACAGTGATGCATATGATGCAGAAAATAAAAACAAAACCACAACACCACCAGCTTTCTGTACAATAGAGCAGACTTAAAATATTGTGTATTATTATTATTATTATTAATATGTTTTGAATGTTTCTATATTTTATGGTTTTTAAACATGTCAACATCAACCAAAATGAAGTAATATTGTTTGATTAAAGGGGTCCTTGTAACAGAGAGGCAGTGGCGTTAGGATCCATGTGCAGCTTTATTAGTTCACAAGGCAGGTCATACAGGCATAGATCGTTAACTGGCATTAGAAACCAAGAAGGCTGGGCAGAATCGTAAACAGTGTTCATAATCAGGTTCGAGGCAGGCAGCAGACAATCAATGGCATGAATCAACAAGGCAGGCAGGGTCAGAATAGGAGGGCAGCAAGCAATCGTAAATGGGTAAACAGTCCAGGTAATTAACATGTATACAACACAGGGTAAATGCTCAGAAATGAGAGCAGGGAAGGCACAGTTTAAGTAGACCGGGCAAATAGGAAACACCTGTGCAGGTGATTAGACTCTGGCATAGGGCATTGTGGGAACTGGAGTCCAAAGGGATCGCTCAGTACTCCGGTGATGGTTCCCTCTGGTGGTGATCGGAGGGAGCCACAGAGGCTGAATTTGTGACAGTCCTATTATGATTTTTCACTTTTTCAACTTTAGTTAGTCTGTAATGTTGCTGTTTGATCATAAAAAAGATCTCCAAAGTTACAAAGCTCAAAGTCCACTTCAAAAGGAGATATTTTATTTAACAGAAATCACTTTTCAAAAACTACAATGAACGACTCATTTGGACTACAACGCATATTTTGCGGGATTTGTGAAATCACAAATACCGACGAATGGGACGAGACCTGGTTGAGCTGCACTAGAGAAGGCAACGAGTGTTATCACTTTGTCAGAGACACGCTAGCTTTCCCAAGGCAGACTAACTTAGAGTGGTTACAATCATCCGGGTTTAAATCGCGCTCAAATTGATTTGATTTTGACTCAATATTTACACTGAAGCTCGCAGGCGGCTATGGTAAGGGGCATGACATTTCCTGACCAGGCGCCGAGTGCTGCCAATCACAAGACACACTGGCCCAGCTAACCAATCACAGCACACACTGGCCCAGCTAACCAATCATAGCACACACTGGCCCAGCTAACCAATCACAGCACACAGCTAACCAATCACAGCACATTTCGTATTTCAGAAGGCGGGCCTTCATTTGATACAGGAACTATTCAATCCGTTAATGCCAGACTGGGGAGAGAGTGTTGTAATAATGTTAAATATGTGAAAAATAAAAAAAAAATTTCCGAAGAACCTAGTATGAGAGCCTGTTCTAGTACACCCCCAAAACAAAATCAAGACTTTGTAAAAGAGCATAATAGGGCCCCTTTAAGTTAAATTAATTTGAAACTGTAGTACAATTCTGAATATCTGTCTTGTTTGGCTTTGTTAACTCTGGTTTTACCGCAGAATTAATCAAACAAATTAACATCTGTTTTATTGAACACACTCATCAACACTGGCAAAGGCAACACCTTTACCCTCAGAGTCGCGGCCGTTGTGGCTGATCAATGATAAACTCAAGTGCAGAATTGGGACATTACTCTTCTTTTGTAGATACTGCCTCTAAATCAATTGTTCTCTATAAACTCCAGTGATTTTCCCTAGTGACTATAAAATGAGTTTATACTGCTTACAGATTTGGGTGTCAGGAGAATGTGCTCAGTGAATCTGAAACTCTGGGAGGTGAAAAACAACAACAAAAAAGCTGTCAGTAAGTGAACCGTCATCACTATGTTCTCCTCAGTTAATTCTGAATTTACTGAAGCTGTGCCTGGAAAAGGAAAAAGCATAGACAGATCTTGTGAGTCTGTAAGAAATGGGAAGAGAAGGGGGAAAAAACAAACCACCCCTGGCTAATCTGTAAGCATAGGTAGTGCTTCAGTTGCCCGGGTTATTCAGCATTCAACTTCAAAATAATGAATCATCAAGTGTTTCCAAACAAATCTATTTACTATTCTGGTACGTGTCCACCTGCAGCATCCACCTCCTGTAATTATTCTTAACCACGCCAGTAAAGGCAACCTAAAAGAATGGGCCGCAATCTTCATAGCATGGCGTGTTGTGCATTCTAGCCACAGCTGGTACTGTCCATCACTCAGTGCGCCTCCATAAGCCTCCTAATGCTGGAATAATCACTCACGGAGAGGGGGTGCTGGCTCTGTAACCTCCGAGTCATGCAATTCCACCAACGCATCAGAGTCTCACGGACTACCTTTGTGGCACAGTGTGATGAAATGTTTTCTCTGTTCCCTCAGATATAGCAGGGTCAAATTTTGGAGGACAGGATTTTGTCATGGCAACCAAATGTGTCATTTTCTTTTCCTGTCAAGTAGTTTGATAGACTGAGAAATGAGCTTGTGACAAAGTTTATCCGTTGATCAAGCAGGCAGGTGTAGCACATAAAAAGCAAGCAGCACAGTTAGATATAAATGCTATATATTTAGGAATATGTACTCATCACACCTGAGGATGAGCTCAAGGACTTGTTTTTAGCGCAAGGATTGTATTTGAAAAAGGTTTTATTCATTCAGCCAGAGTTCTTCATCCAATCCATTTCCATTGTTAAGGAGCATACATTTTCTCAAGCTTGCTAGCAATGCTGAAAGTGTTCCCTTCAAGATTACGCTATATCCCCATCGCTCACACTATTATTTAGAAACAGGCATGTGTCGTGCTAGATGTGTGCTGCAGGGAAAGGGATCATGCTAGATTATCTAACCGATTTCAGGTTTAGTCTTAAAGGGGTCATAGGATGCCCATTTTCCACAAGTTGATATGATTCTTTAGATTCTTAATAAAAAGTCTGTAACATAGTTTGGTTAAAATGTCCCAATGGTAGTGTAAAAAAACACCTTTTTACCGTCAAAAACAGCTCTTTTCAGATCAAGCCGTTTTTGTAGCATTTTCCTTTAAATGTTAATGAGCTCTGCTGACCCCGCCCCTCTCTTCCGAGCCGCTCTCTGAGGGACTGTTTACTTTAGCCGCATTCATCGTGAAACTTGCTAATTAGCACATTATTAGGAAAGGTTGATTTGCAAAGATTCGTTACAAAACATTATACTCACTTCTTCTGTAGATGAGGCTGGATCATGAATGGTTCGCGCGAACATAGACGCATTTAGGCAGATCGGGGAGCATTCCCTTCAGAAACAATGTAATCCACTGTGTCTTCAGCAGCTCAGATGTCGGGAGTAAATGACGACTGCTATGTTCATTATTACATCCTACAACAGAACACCTCAATCGCTTAGGAGTCATTCTTGTCTACATCTGCTCCAGCGGTGAAACAATGGCAGACTGATGACAGCTCAATCAGGGCGGAGCTACGGTAAGACACCAGTCCAGTCTGTGCTGAAACGCTACTGTCAATCAAACTATCGTGGGAGGGGCCTGTATGTGTGACGTCACACAGACAGGCATCTGAGATCGGCTCGATTTGAGAAAGGGGAAAACATTTAACGAGATTTAAAAAAAAAAACACTGGGTGGATTTTTATCATTATAGGGTGGTTGTGTACACACACTGCCAACACACATTTCAGTTCAAACTACTTGTAAAAGTGCATGTAGCATCCTATGACCCCTTAAAACACACCTAATGTTATGTCATTCGAATTCAGAAAAATTGGCCAGATTATTTTTTTAAAAATGCCATTTTATTCACCTTCTAAGTATGCTGTTGTATACCAAACAGTACCAAAATTGTACATTGCATGCAAGTTTTTGCTTTTTTTTCTGGCCAGGATTGTCAGTCCATTACTTGTTACCCATATTCATAGAATGGAAATTTGTCTTTGGCACTGGCAAAGAATATGTAACTAGAAAAAATTTATTAGACATGGGTCAAAATTAGATAAAACGAAATACATGATGCATGGTGACCTTCAACATTAAGGTTGTGGATTTGGGAAACATTAGAAAATATTTTTAGGAGCAAAATTGTGCCTACATTTTGTGTTTCTATCTATTCCATCAACATCCAGTAACACACTTGATTTAGTAAGATGCATCTAGTTATGAAATCAGAGACTATTCCCTCAAAATCCAATCAGAAGTGCTCACAGGGGACGCACATTACACCATGTGCGAACGTCGATCTGTCTCAGCTGTTTTTTTGTGATTAGTTACCCGAGCTAGATGTTAATACCAGGCGTAAACAGGGCCTAAGTCACTTTGGATGAAAGCCTCTGCCAAATGCATAAATGCAGATATAGAGGTGCTAAACAAGACCTGTCATTAAAGCCTGAGACATAGCCAAGCAGGAGGAGAAGTCACCAAGATCAATCAATATATCTCACATGCTCTGTCACAGAGTTGATAATGATATTGTCAAATCATCACCTCATATGATTGATAAATACATTGATAAAGCATTGAGTAAAGAGGGATAACATTACCTGAGCACAAAACCAAGAAGAGAGAACACCTGCAGCCCAGAGGGAGAAAGAGTGTGTGTGCTCGCTTGAGCGGCAGATTGACAGCGTGGAAAATAATGCTGTTATTTCCCCTGTGGTCACAGCGACCCGTCCTCTACACATCATCCTGTAAGCTTAGCATGCTAAATACAAAATTAACAACAGCCTAAACACAGCCATGACCCACACAGACGGTGAGGAGATAACACTTCACTCCCATATATGACATAATATGAAAGTTGTAGGTGTAAGCGCATAGATAAACTATTGAATGCTGTGTGTCCTCGCTCTCGCTCTGTAATATATGTATTCATATTAGAAGGTACACCAGAATGAAGGAATCTCAAGAAAACATCTCCAGGTCACATTTCACCCCAAAAATAGCCTAAACCTTTTTCTCATTATATACAGTAGTATCTTAATTAATTGGGCAGCACAACAAACACTACCATGATGTATAAATACTTCACAGTTTGAATAACACATCTATGTATTATCCATCTTTGCATTACAATGATCTTTTTTGTGTGTGTGTGTGTGATTCTGCTAACAATGCGGGAGGGAAATGTGTTTTGTCACAATATATAATTCGATTTTACAGTATATATACACATTCAAATATACAGTGTATATATTATTATTATTATTTCAAGTAAGGAAAAGTTTTTTATGGTTTTAGTATTAGTAATACTAAAAATGATAGGAATCATATTTGGGATCACCTTTACAAGAGTGTAAAATAATATTGTTGAATGTTACTAAGAAAAAAAACAGTAAATAAAAGCACTGCCTCCCTTTTTTGTTTTGTTTTAAAACCTCATTGTGGGAACCTCACTTACTGCATCTGTTACTTACTGTTTCAGAAAAGATCTATAAATGAGTTTCCCCCTGTATTCATATAAGTAGGATGTGAGGTCTTATTCTTTCTTTTAGTTTTAAACATGGATACAAATAAACCGCTTACTTGATGTCAGTATCTGCTAAATTTACCATCATAGAACAAATCAAATTTCCATTACCTTCACAGTGGTTCAGGTGCCTCCTAGGTTGGATATCCACGTCAAAATATTCACAACAGCACTACGCTTCAGAGATATTATTCATACAAATACACACCTCACCTGCACAATGACATTTTTCAAGTTTATTTCACTTTTGGCAACTGATAAATGATGCAAGTAAAACACTTAAATAAAGCATTCACAAAGCAAGTAAGGTTATTTAAGAGCATGTCAAATTTAAAGAAGCAACATTTTAGAAAAATATTATCTATTTACTTTCTGCTTTCTCTGTATCTCTTTCACACAATGGTGTACTAAACAGTTCAGTTTTTTTAGGTATGCAAGCATCATGGGACTGTGGACTTTGCCTGAAGTATCGATCCCACGTCACTCAGTTTCTGCTCCAGCAATTGTGGACCACAGCCAGAACAATTTCACTTAACCAGAGGACACAGGCACATCTGAATTCACAAAGAGAGAAAGGGTATTAAAGCCTTGTCCAAGAACTTATTTTCTGGCAAAAAAAGAAAGAAAAAAGAACACATTTGCTATCTTTGTAATGCACAAAAAATGATCTGCAAAATTGGCTGGAGTCTGGCAGCTACCTGATAGAAATCTATGGTTAAATTAAGTTCTCTGTTCATCTCGGTTTTTCAGTTTCAGGTGACAATGACTATTTGTGCTGTTGGGTTGTGTAAATATAATGAATCACACCTCAGTGCGTATCCTGATCAATTATGTAGCCTACTGTTAGTGCTTCCATGCAAATCTGAGATCTATTTAGCATGTTTACGTCTGCGGATGAATAAAGCCTCATGCTAATAACCACATGCTCTTAATTAAGTATAATTATCTCGGGGACATCAAAACAATGGCTATGAGAAAGTGACAGTTTATTAGGGTCATTTAATTTCAAGTGACAAACTAAATTTTCAATAGCATGAAAAGAGATGAAGAACCTGAAGTTGGTGTGTTTCTCTATCTTTCACAGAGGATAGAAAGCGCTGTTCAGACAGTCCGAGTAGATGTGACTGTCCGAGTCGCTGAAGTCAGAATCAAAATCTCCATCATCTGAGCCCTGCGTCAGGGGCTCCACGTCTTCATCTGAGGTAGAGGGGTGAGTCAGAATAATCCGAGGAATCTGTCAAAGGGTCACATTCATAGGCAGAGGGTGAACCAACTCCAGGGTAAGGCAAAAAGCAGCCAAATCTATTAAATACAAACATCATAAACCTGTCTTTTTTGGCAAGAACCAGACATGGGTGTCATGTAGGCTAGTAAAATATGTTTATTGGGACTGCATTTGTATTTAATGTGATTACAATTTAATTAAAACATTAGAAATTTATAATTATACTGAACAAAATTATAAACACAACACTTTTGTTTTTGCCCCCATTTTCATGAGCTGAACTCAAAGATCTAAGACTTTTTCTATGTACACAAAAGGCCTATTTCTCTCAAATATTGTTCACAAATCTGTCTAAATCTGTGTTAGTGAGCACTTCTCCTTTGCCGAGATAAACCATCCACCTCACAGGTGTGGCATATCAAGATGCTGATTAGACAGCATGATTATTGCACAGGTGTGCCTTAGGATGGCCACAATAAAAGGCCACTCTAAAATGTGCAGTTTTACTGTATTGAGGGGTCTGGAGGGGTCCGAAAACCAGTCAGTATCTGGAGTGACCACCATTTGCCTCACGCAGTGCAACACATCTCCTTCACATAGAGTTGATCAGGCTGTTGATTGTGGCCTGTGGAATGTTGGTCCACTCCTCTTCAATGGCTGTGCGAAGTTGCTGGATAATGGCAGGAACTGGAACACGCTGTCGTATACGCCGATCCAGAGCATCCCAAACATGCTCAATGGGTGACACGTCCGGTGAGTATGCTGGCCTTGCAAGAACTGGGATGTTTTCAGCTTCCAGGAATTGTGTACAGATCCTTGCAACAAGGGGCCGTGCATGATCATGCTACAACATGAGGTGATGGTCGTGGATGAATGGCACAACAATGGGCCTCAGTCACGGTATCTCTGTGCATTCAAAATGCCATCAATAAAATGCACCTGTGTTCGTTGTCCATAACATACGCCTGCCCATAACATAACCCC
>NW_015505414.1:240002-247413 GCF_001515645.1 Sinocyclocheilus grahami | reverse complement strand
GCCTCTGATTGGCCATTGCATTCCTAAGCTCAACAGAATCGTGTGTGATTGGTTATAATGCGCAACACTGTAAAAACGCTTAAAATGAAATACAGTGCAACATGAGCAAATCTTAATTCAATGCGCAGTTGACACTTTCTATTAATTTACACTTTGTTAGAACAGACGTAATAGATTTAATTTGTTTGTGCAGGGGCATTTTTGTCCAATTTAGTGGCATTTTTGCCCCAAGACCCTGTGGCCGCCTTACACACGCTCCGGCTAGGGTCACATTGAAATGAGAAGTGGGAGTGGGGGGGTCTCTCTATATATAAATGATTTCTGTTTCAATTTCCTTTTTTTTCTGAGAGAGTTTATTGTAATATGCTTTAGAGGGATTTTCTTCACCAAGACTCAATGAAAAGGACAACCGGACAGGAATGTTTTGTATGGAGGTATGTATTGGCTCTGAATGAAGGACAGAACACTGATAAAAAGCACTCCTGAGATTTCATAGTTAAAACACACACATCCACACAATAGGGCACAGAAACACCTACCGTCATGGTGTTTTTCACAACCTGTAGGGCATTGTTTTTGAAGCTCTCTGTGTCTTTCGTCAGCCGTAAGTCCTGTACTGGATCATTCTGACAAAATAACATGAAAAGTATCAAGAGGGAACCTGGAAAATAAGTATTATTGTTCGAAAACTGGTTGTATTGATTTGAACAATAATTGTTAAAAAATGCATTACAGTGGGTATAACTAATTCTAATGCAATTTCTGATTATTTGATTACTTTTACTCTTCTGGCATATAATAGAACCACCAAGATCTATCTATCTATCTCTCGCTCTCTCTCTATAATCTTTGACACTCTTGACCTAGAGCCTACCAGTCCATTTCCATTGCAGACCGTAGCTTCCATCCTGTTGGCCGTTGGGTTGCAGTCCAGCATGGGATCAGTGGAGGAGTGTGGGCCACTTGATCTGTTATTGTCCGTGGTAACATCCCACTCTTGGTTGACCTGGAGGTCTGCTGTCTCCATGGTGTCAAAGCTCTCGTGCATCCGCGGCTCCAAGGGCACGCATAGCTCCCTCAGCACTTTCATTTTTATGCAGCTCCCAGCATTCCTCAAGACGCTGACAGCCTCGTGGTGGCTGACCTCCTGCATGTCTTGACCATTGACCTGGTGGCACAAATGAAAAATGAGCTGCAGTGATTTGAAGGAAAGAGAGAGAGGTGACGGAAAGACCACGAAAGCCAATGAAAGAGAAAATGCCGAGCAGTTATATGAGGAAATGACCTGGGATCTTCAAGGGGAAAGATGTCATTACCGCAGAAAATTGCAGAGAAAATGACTGTTTTCAAACAAAAGATTTGTCCATCTGGCATTTGTAGAAAAAAACAGGCTGTCTCAGTAGGTCAAGTTTTTGCTGGTCAGCAGTCGGCCCCTTTTACAAGCACCATATCCTTTTATAGTAGATGTTATACCAGTACTTCATTTTTAGAGTGCCCTAAACAGCATGAATGTCTATTTTCTATTCCCTTGTCTGCTGCCTTTGTCGTTACAGCTCAGGTTTGGGATTGTGTGTTGAAAGCACCACAGAGCCACATCATTAACACTTTTAAGGGAAATAAACCTATGAATGGCTTATGACTTCTAGCTGTCACTGCATATAAACTTAGGATAACAGAAAATACTTAAACATGTCAGCCACAAACTGACATGTAACAAACGTCTTTTTGTGAAATATTTTGTTTGAAAAATGTATGTGTGCTATCTTTCTACAACATGCCTCAACATTTTACCTAATGCAATGACACACAATTTTAGGTGATACTTGCATGTCCAAATACTTTTCCCCCTGTTGGTTAAAAGCACATGGGGTCACTACAAACTTTTCATCATCATCTGTGTGATGATGCCCTCCAATGGCCATCAGAGAAACAACTACAACCATTCTGATAAGGTCACGCAGCAGGACAAAAGCATATCCAGTACAATGCTCAAATTCATGTGTCACTTGGTACATGCCAGCTCTACTTGCAATGATTAACTCGGTTTGTGCTAACCATAAAGTGTGGTAAGATCAACTACTGGCAACATCATTAAAACAAATATTAAAAATACATATATTATATCTTTGATCTAATGTATTTAGTTTTACTATTTCTTGTAATTAGTTTCTTTGTTTCTTATTTTATTATTGACTGTTTAGTTAGGCTACTACTTATTTTTGCTGTTGTTTTTGAATCATTACTTTTGTATGATGAACTGTTTTAGAATTGAGTTTGGTTGCTTGTGAAATTTGGGACCTGAAATAAAACCAGTGAACTAAATTTAACCAACGCTCCAGTGATGACATGAAGTGTGGAATGGACATTTAAAATACTTTCTTTTGTTTTAGTTTAATACACAGCGTCAAATAAGCAAGCCATTGGTAAATTCACCCTCTCTGGTTACACTTTATTTCGATAGTCCACTTTAGACATTCTACTAACTGTAAGTAACTTTGCAACTACATGTCAACTAATTCTCATTATTACACGGCTCTGTGGAATACTTGATTCTGATTGGTCAATAGCGCCATCCAGCGGTATGTTATTCCCAGATAACAACCGCCAAATTGAATAACACACCGCTCTTCCGGGTACTACAAGTTACAGTATCTTGACCGGTACTACTTATATGCTTAACGAGTCACTCCACTATCGTTGACTGTCTGGTGCCATCTTATGACTGAAAACACTTGTTGTATCACTTGCGTGTTACAATGGAAGACTTCAGCATTAATTTCAACACATATGGTAAAAACAAATCTTTTTAGCCGTGTAACAAGCGCATTATTACACGGCTCTGTGGAATACTTGATTCTGATTGGTCAATAGCGCCATCCAGCGGTATGTTATTCCCAGATAACAACCGCCAAATTGAATAACACACCGCTCTTCCGGGTACTACAAGTTACAGTATCTTGACCGGTACTACTTATATGCTTAACGAGTCACTCCACTATCGTTGACTGTCTGGTGCCATCTTATGACTGAAAACACTTGTTGTAACACTTGCGTGTTACAATGGAAGACTTCAGCATTAATTTCAACACATATGGTAAAAACAAATCTTTTTAGCCGTGTAACAAGCGGGATAGTGTACATCCAGCCGGTTGTTATCTCAGAATAAACCCCTTCAGGCTGATACAAGTCCTGATCACCCTGTCGGGGTTTATTCTGAGATAACAACCGGCTGGATGTACATTATCCCTTACTTAGAGCATTTGTAGACTGTTAGGTTAAGGTTAGTAAAATAAGTTGCTGTACTTGCAAAGTTACTTATAGTCAGTAGAACGTCTGTTGAGCGACCATCAAAATAAAATGTTAGTAGATATTAAGCAGACAGTCTACTAATACTCTAATGACTGCTAGTTGACATATAGTCTAAAGTGGACTATCAAAATAAAGTGTTACCTCTCTCTGTCTCTCTCTCTCCCAGTCGTAACCATGCTTCCCAATCAGTCATTAAATCAATATATTTTTAAACAGTACATGTACATTACGATCCCTGATTTTACCTCCAACACTCTGTCCCCAACATGAACCCCGGCCTTCTCCGCCGGTCCGCCTTTAGACACTCTGGAGATGAAAATACCCTGACATGAAGAAAACAATTCAATCAGTGCCCAGAAGGAAATGACTAGTTATGGGGGAAGGAAATCAGGCACACTCATATCCTCAGTCGAATTGCTGGCTGGATGCACATTAGTATCCCAGTCCATATGGATATTTTAGTGTAAGTAGACCCACAGGAGTATGATAGTAATAGTGTGTAATGAGATTCAGGTGGTGGAGCTACAGGAAGATAAGGCCTACCTCATCATTCTCTTTGTACGGCAAGGAGCCTTTCCCTCCTGCAATACAAATTCCCAGTCCTCCTCTCTGTCCATTCACTTTGATCTGTAGCTGGAGGGACAGAAAACACCCGTCACCCCAAGAGTCAAACTCCAGTATAACTATATTACAGAATGAATTAGCCTACCTCACCTTATACTAAAACAATTAGAGTCTAACGTAAATCAGACATATAAATTACAAAGTCATTTAGCTGAAACCTCTTCATTTAGTTTAGAAGTTCATTAATTAGCGAGAGCCTTAGGCTTCTTACATTATGTGCAATTTGAAGCTGGTCTTTCTGCTTGCTTTTACAAGAGATCAGAGACAAAAGGACACTAAATGAACTGTAATGGTACATCTTGACTATCGCATAGCAGGCAAGCATTTCAGTCAAGTATGCTGAGTATAATATGTTTTTAATAATTATAAATTCACACAAATCAAATATGTTACTCTGTAACCACAAAGTTCTAAAGTTATGTTCAGGAGCAGCCTAATAATTCAGTTCTTTCAATCCCGCCGCCTCCCCATCTCCATCTCCATTCCATTCAGGACTGTCTTATGGGGTCAGCTCAGAGATCCAGCCGAGCCTTGGGATCCTGATCCCATCTTTATTAATAATGCAGAGCAGATAGAAATAGTTGGAATGTCAAATGAAATCAGTGTGCATTTTTAATCCACCTGAAGTTAATATTAACTTATTGCGCATATGCACACCACAAAGTTTTGGGAGTGACATGAATAAAAATTGTTTGGGGAATTCATTGTTTTCCTCATGTAGATGATACCCATTTCGACATCTCGGCTGGTTGTCAGAGTGCTTAAAATGGCACATAAGATAATTAATCAAAAAAGCCATTTTAATACTTATTTTCCAATGGTTAATGTAAAACATTGTTATAATACAAGGCAGAGTCTTATGGCTTTTACTCCATGTCGTTTTAAGACTGTGTATGGCCAGAGGTCTTTTGAATACACAGGACTACAGGAGTTTAATACGTTGCCTCTGGATATCAAGTGTTAAACTTGTTTAAACTAAAAAGTGTGGTTTTAGTTAAAAGATTGTTTTTAGACAGGCCACTCTTTAAAACTATTAGTTATCCAAAGTTGTCACCTCTTGGTTCATTTTGAAGCCAAAACATGTCGTTTAGCCTATGTGATTCATGTAGAACCAAGGAGTATTTGAAGTGAAGTGACCTGACATGTGGCCAAGTATGGTTACCCATACTCGGAATTAGTGCTCTGCATTTAACCCATCCTAAGTGCACACACACACAGCAGTGAACACACACACACCGTGAACACACACCCAGAGCAGTGTGTGGTGGATCTATTTAAAATATTAATTTGTCAACACAACGCTGAAACGTTTTAGCATTTAATAAGATATGTAGTTTCAATCCATTTAAATGTCAGATTTTTGTGAAAATTATGCACTACAGAATCTGTATAGCAGGCGCGTTAAGGTGCAGTTTATTCCTGCTGTGTCCATTTAATGTGTTTACAAAATAAGTGGAAGACTGAATTGATGCAGGACTATTCTTAATAATTTGGAAATGGCATTAATAATGTATGTTTTCACTTCGGTTCAAAATTATATAATTGGTTTTGAAGACACTGCAGTAATTATTACAGTGAAAGCTTAAGTAAAGTTATATTATTCTCCGGTTTCACAGAAGGCTTAAGTCTAGTCCCAGACTGGATGCATGTCTGAGCTGTTTTAACTGAAAGAAACCATTGTTTTGTCTCAAGATGCACACCAGTAATGTTTTTGTCTAAGGCTCATTTACTGTATAAAAGCTACTTAAATACCCTAACTGCACTATGAACTAATACTGGCTTAATCTAAGCCCTGACTGTGAAACCAGGCCTAGGACAAGACTAAAACCAGAGGTGACCGTGCTTTTTCTGTTGTTGGCCCAAAATTATGGAATAGTCTCCCATCTCACATTAGAACTGCCCCGACCTTGTCTGTTTTTGAGTCCACTCTTAAGACCTATTTATTTTCTCTGGCGTTTAATATTCCTTGATCTATTGTTTTATGATTCCGTCCTCAGGAAATTCGCCCATGTTTACAGCTTGTGTTTTATGGTGTTTTATAATTGTATTTATTGTTGCTGTGTGTTTAAAATTGGTCATTGTTTGTATAGTGTTCTAAAGTCTAAACCACTTTGGTCAACTTTGGTTGTTTTTAAATTGTGCTATATAAATAAATTTGTATTGTATATAAGTAATAACAATAAGTTATTTTTATTTAGGGTTGGGCTTTTCCCGTTGTTATCAAAAAGTAAATTCCACTGTTTTCTATAAATGAAAATGCCAGTAGCATGTTTAGGCACCACACAACCCATGCAATTGCGTGGGGCCCCGTGGTCTAGGGGGGCCCCCGCATAACGTAATTTCTACCGATGGGAGTCGATCGTGATTTCTACCGATTATTATCTATCAGGATTTGAACGAAACCCCACTAGACTATATGACTCACAGAAGTGGTGCCAACTGCCACTGACGCCCCCTCAAAATCTCTGGTGCATGATGCCCCTGTGTGTGCGTGCACAGAATAGAGATGCCGCTCTTTAACAACACCATGTCTGTGGCTAACTCATTAGCTGTCTGTATTCTTACTCTTAATGGCACGTGTGAAACGGCTGATTTGTGGGAACAGGGCCGTTCGGACACAGCCGGATGGCTGAGCCTCTCTGAACTAGTGTGGCACTCTGGGTCGTGGGTCATGTCTTGGTGGAGATGGGTCACCAGGCGCTGAGTTCTGTATCTCTGAAGCTTCCTGTCAGGGCCGTTTTCTCCCCACTGAAGCTTAGGTCTGCGGCCCGCTGCCTCCAGCTCTGAGAAATGACCAAAGCTGTACTGAGGGAGAAAAGCGTTTTCAATTGACATGGTATTGCTAAATTTTTCTTTGAATATCATTGTAAACGAATATGGTATTCATCCAGTATCATAAAGTACCATGGTATTACTATAAGATGGCTGTACCATGGTACCACCACAGTGCTTGATTGTGAGTGTCTAGCCCATTTTCTATTGTACCCATGAATTTTTGGGGGGAAAATGTTAAGGAATATATTTCCACAGGGAAAATAACAGCATAATGGCATGAAGATGAGTAAATAATGAAACTATTTTGACTTGCTCAAGCCAAAGTTGTTACAGCGTACCTTTGAAACAGACATAAACATGCTGGTCTTACATCATCAGACGGCTCTTCCATCTCCTCTGCATCTTTCTCCGGGCTGGAGCTGCGGCCATGTCCACCAGTGAGAGGAAACAAGTTGAGTCCTTGCAGACAGTCCTTCCCTGTGACCCAGCGCAGCCCGGGAATGAGCCAGCCGTGGCTGCTGTTATTCACAGAGGTTTTAGTAGCTCTGCTCCGCTGTAGATGAAACAGGAACAGAAGTGACGAAATACTCTCAGCTGTTTGCTTGTTAAAAATTTCACCTTTACACAAACTGTAAGATTGAAACTGAAGTGTGCATGTCATTAAAAAACTGAATATATATATGTGTGTGTGTGTATATATATA
>NW_015505414.1:227954-239863 GCF_001515645.1 Sinocyclocheilus grahami | reverse complement strand
GTATAGCCTACAAATTTAAATAAAACGTGTGTATATGTGCGTATGTTTTTTAAACGACATATATATATAGGGCTATAATATATATATATATATATATATATATATACACACATACATATACAAACAACAACACCAGCAAGATGATAAAAGACATCACCCTGCAACTGAAGTGTGCATGTCATTAAAAAACTGAATATATATATGTGTGTGTGTGTATATATATATATATATATATATACACATACATATACAAACAACAACACCAGCAAGATGATAAAAGACTGAAAAAAAACAGCATATGTTGGTTAGGTATGTTTTGACGCTGGGATGCTGGTTTAAGCTGGTCCTTTGCTGGTTTAAGCTGGTCCTTTGCTGGTTTAAACTGGTTCTTTGCTGGTTTAAACTGGTTCTTTGCTGGTTTAAGCTGGTTTATGCTGGTCCTTTGCTAGCACATGACCAGCATAAACCAGCAAAAGGACCAGCATAAACCAGCAAATACCATAATACCTAACCAGCATATGCTGTTTTTTTCAACATATTGGAACATATTGAAGAGTTAAATGTTTTAGTAATAATAGTAATTCAGTTTGGACTGTATCACCTAGAGACCCTCCTGTGACCCTCTGCATGTGAATATTTTCACTCATTCATAAACAAACTAATTAAATTCGGTGTCTTTTATCATATTGCCTTCATCTTATAACACCCCTTCCTCTGATAAAATCACCATAACGTCCAGCCTCAAGGGGCCTTTTGATTGATTTAATTTCCTTTCTAAGAAACATCACTTGTTTCTGTCTACAGTCCAACTGATCAGGTTACCTTAGCGATCAGAAAGCACTCAATCTCCACCTTGCCAATTAAACTTTATTGAGACTGCAGCTGTTTCATGAAGAAACATGACAAGCACAATGTCTGAGCACTCATCAGACTTGCAAGGATTTGTGACATTTCTAATTAATAGCATGCAGCTAGAAAACATGTTTTTCTACATGGTATAGATTAATCTCATGTTCATACTCCCACCATGCATTTCTGAATGGTCATATAAACAGAATTATGAATAGCTTAAAATCTAATATATCATGCATCCATTTGCAACAGTAATAATCGATACCCAATTTAACACTTTATATAATGAAAAAATTTTTTTTTTTTTTTTTCAGTTAGGTACTGTACTGATTTTCAGACGATGCAGCAGACCACTATAATCTGGTACTTGATGCTAAAAGTATATCATGACTTCATCACTGAGATCCAGACACCTGGATCATTAAAAAACAGTTTTTTGAAAAACCCCATTATAAGTCGTCTCCAACATTTGTTCAGTGCCGAGTATCGTGTGTGCATTTTGTTTGTTATGCTGTTCATCTTGGACTTTATAGAAATTGCAGTCTTTACCATAACAGGTCAAACTGCTCTGTGCAAAACAAAACCGCTTTCGTGCTGATATGACTGGAGTCTAATGATTTTACCCAGTTTTAAAATTCCGCATATTTAAATCTCAATCTTATTTATACATTTTTAATCTTAATCATTCATCTCTGAACTATTTTAATAACTATAATTCAGAGATTCCGTATTTAATTATTACACAACTTAAATGCACATTTCAAATATATTCATTCTTCATCATAAATCAGTTGGAATCATATTATGATATCCCATCAATTCAGGAAGAGTTTAATCAGCTCATAGAACTATATCGTGCAATTCAGACTGGGATTCTGTTATCTGACATAGCCGTATTTATCTAAATAGTCTAAATACATACATAGAATATTTGATTTAGTATTTTACCTTATTGAAAAAAATTAAAATGCATCATTAAAATGACATGAATATTATATATTCATATTATTTCTATTAATTTCTTATTTCATTAATCATCCTCTACCTGCTAAACTTTGTCGGTAAATATTTAAGAATTTAGCAGAAAATGCACACTGTTCTTAAAGAGAGCATCTTCCTCTGTATTTGCACCTGGGGGATTACTGTTTTCTCTAGAAACGCAGTCTTTTTTGAGAGAGAGAGAGAGAGAGAGAGAGAGAGAGAGAGAGAGAGAGAGAGAGAGAATGAACTAGTCCATGCAGTTCTGTTTTGGGAAGAAAAGAAAGAAAATCTAACCAGCACCCTGTGGCACAACAGCAAGAATACAAGCACATGAGTCTCTAGCTGGAGAACCAGATGTGAGGATTCTACAATGAAAGAAGGCAGCATGTATTTGAAAGAGAAAGTCATTACCAGTGTTCTTGTAGTATTATAAACCAACCTCCAAATCTTGTTCCATATGTCCTCTACAGTCAAAAATCTGGGTGTTATATTAGCAACTTTTTTTTTGAAAAACATATTTCCCATGTTACAAAAACAGCATTCTTCCATCTTAGAAACATTGCCAAGTTACGAAACATGTTACTGGTTTCTGATGCAGAAAAGCTAGTCCATGCATTCATGACCTCTAGACTGGACTATTATAATGCACTGCTAGGTGGTTGTCCTGCATCTTCAATAAACAAGCTACAGGTGGTCCAAAATGCAGCGGCTGGAGTCCTTACCAGGTCAAATATGATCATATTACCCCAATTTTACAGTCTCTGCACTGGCTACCTATTAAGTTCTGTATCAGTTACAAAATATTATTACTTGCCTATAAGGCCCTTAATGGGTTAGCTCCTGCGTACCTAACTAGTCTTCTACCATGCTACAATTAATCACGCTACCCAAGGTCGCAAAACTCTGGACTTTTGGTAGTACCTAGGATAGCAAAGTCCACTAAAGGAGGTAGAGCTTTTTCGCATTTGGCTCCCAAACTCTGGAATTCCCTTCCTGATAACGTTCGGGGTTCAGACACACTCTCTCTGTTTAAATCTAGATTAAAGACACATCTCTTTGGCCAAGCATTCAAATAATGCATCTCATAATCTTGTACTGCAGTTATATCTGATCAAATGCACATTATTATTCTTTAGCTTGGGTTAAACAAACGCATTTTGCTTGGTTGGAAGAGCAGCTACGCTAATTATGTCTCTATTTGTTTCTCTGTTTTTGCCACGGGATGTAACTAGGATTTACACAAGCTTCAGTCTGGATCCAGAACACCTGAGAAGAGATGTTGCCAACCCCTCAGAGGACCTCAGATGATGCCAACCCTGAAACAACATACAGAACTACCACATTTTGCTATAAGTTTGATTGCATCATATAATAATTGCTGTTAATAATCTGTTTCATTATGTCTTTAATTGATTTTTCCATACATTTCTGCCATATGTACATTAACTGACAGTCACCACTGATAAGCTACCACTAAATATTGTAGAAACTTAATTTGCTGTAAAGTTGCTTTGCAATGATTTGTATCGTGAAAAGCGCACTTGAATTGAATGTACAGCCCATACATCTCTATTTATATACAGCATACAATATGCATTCCAGTGTTTCAGTAACAGAATGAACTATATGTCTGAGTATTACAATCATTTTGGAATGGAGATTATATATTGATAAAAATCATTTATAAATGTTCAGCACACAACAAAATCTTCAACTCCATGTTCAATAAAGAAAAAGCCACATATGCGAGCAGAGGAAACAGTGAGGTAGCTGAGTGGGAGAAAACAAGCAAGGGTGGACAAACAACGGGCTGACGCTTCAGATAATAAATCAGTGATAGAAAAAGACTGAAAGAGTCACAGGAAAAAAATAACTAAGAAATAACAGCTTACAGGTTTGGTTTGGAAGAGCATGTAATTCTGTAAATAACGACAGAATTTTCATTTTTGGCTGAACTATTCCTTTAACATTATTGCGAAAAGAACAAATTCACTGGCAAGACACCTGTAGGATTTTTGTTTCATATTAAATCTATGTATAAATAATGAACCATAACCTTTGCTTTCATGAAATCATTTTATTATTTCAGTGGTTAAAGTCATAATCGTATTGGCCCAGAAACAGCGCCTGCTTACGATTGTTTTCTGTGCAGCTTCATTTACAAGAAATAATTAAAAAATACAAATCAACATTAAAAGCCATGTCTTTCTTGGAATACAAATGAAAACATACAATGTAAAATTAAGTCCGTAGTGTACCATATACATATAAAATTTTGATAGCATTGCTTGTAAAAGTGCATTCTGGCACTTGGAGGGAAAAACTGCTCACCTAAACCAAAGCAAAAGACAAGAACTAACTCCCCTTACCTCAATTACAAAAGAGTTTTATTGTACCTGCTTTTTTTAAAAAGCTGGAAGCACATTTGAACTGCAGCAGAAGTCAGGTTACTAAATTAATTTTAGCGTAGTAAAGCACAGTGCTGGTCTGTCGGACAGCATTAACCCTCTTCGGTTCACATGTCGGAGTATTTCAGGTCATGGTCCTTAACCGCATTAGCCCTTTTATTAACATGTCCTTTACACACAATGAAAACTGCATGGGTTATGAAGAAGCCTGACAATGAAATACAAAGCTGCCCCCTCATGTTCAAATAAGAATTAACCATGTATGACATAAAAAAATCTGCCACTTTGTTCAAATGCTTTTGAATCCTGAAATGAAGTCCAAGTGATGGGAAAGTTCACGGATTAAGAAACTGGCTACACGTCTTTTTTGTTGTTGTTGTTTTTAAAAATCACACCACCTGAGCTGCCACACATATAAAAGTGTCAATATTCACAAGCAACTATTCAATCATTTTTAAAATCAGTAGGTCCAAAAATGCCTGGGCTCCATGTATCACCAAAAGAAAGAAATGCACCCAGTGTTTAAAAAAATAGAGCATATATTTCATATTTCTATATTAAAGATTCCGACAGATTGATGCTAAGACTTATTTTGTGTGTCAAAGAAGAGCACTGGTAAAAATGTGCATTCCCTTGCAGGTTATTGCTCTGGAGGTCTTTAGAAAAGAAGGCACCATGTGGTGAGGACTCGTCCCTGACACAGGGCAGGAGCAGATGAAGTTAGCAGGGCTGGAAAAAGGGCTCTGGTGGTCCCAGGACAGCAAAAGGGTGATCAGAAAACAGTGAGGAATGGCTCTGCGGGGGCTTCAGGGAGAGACATACTGGGTAAGAGACATCTCGGAGTAAAAGCGGTCACACAGACGTGGTCACTCGGTCCACAGCGTTATTGACCTCGTTTTTGTTGGAATCCAGGCCTTTGGCGGCGTTCATGTCCTTTCGGATGCTCTCGGCCACCTTCTTCATGTTCTTCAGCTCGCCGGGGTGTGGCGTGGCCCGCCGCAACAGTGTTCTCTGAGAAACAGAAAGAAAAAGAACGGTGGAGGAGGCCATTCAATTCACCATTTCCCGTTACAACTAGGGATGCACCGAATGTTCGGCAACCGAAATTATTCGGCCGAAAATAGAATAAGCGAAAAGACCGAATAAACTATACCGAACAATGATGTGACGCGATCAAATAGCAACCAGAGCAGAGTGAGAGGCGCAACGCAACAAATATGTCAGCAGTGTGGAAGCATTTAAAAGCGTCCGAGAAAGACACAAAAATCTTTACAAGCACCGACAGCGAGAGACTGTTTAGGACTGCATCGCATGTCTTCGATGAGAAGAGGAAGGGGTGATTGTTGCTGGTTACTGTATGATGATTGAAATTGCGAAATGGACTTAACGTTCTGCAGTTTATTTACTAATTGTTTATGTTTTCTAATACACGCACGCATTGACAGCGCTGCACGAGCTCGCAGCGGATCTGCTTGTTAACCAGGATTCAAAGTCCAAAACTCGAGGAAAATCTGCACTGAAACACTGTTACTCGTCAGTTGCTCAGTCACATTTTTATGAATTTTGACAAGGCATGTGATAATGCGATACATGCTACGCATTCGTACTGAGACTCATTTATAAATCTGCTGTCAACAAAAATAAGCATTGAGGTCGAGGTTGAGAAAAAGCAAGAACTAATTTTACTGTTGTTCTGTAAAATAAAATAAAAAGACAATAATAATAATAATAATAATAATAATTTTAAGTTCAATTGTGGTATAGTGTCTGCTAGAATGTAAAAAAAATGTTCAGTGTTAAATATTTTTAAATTGTTGTTTTGTAATTGATTTTTTCTTTGAAAAGCAAGACAAAACAGTAAAAGCACATTTTGGCTATTTAATTTGTGCAATGATGAAAAAATTAGCAAAATACATGGGGGGAAAAAACTCGAAAAACTGTGTTCGGTATTCGGCCCAGTGTTTCATTTTGTTCGGTTTCGGCTTCGGCCAAGAATTTTCATTTCGGTGCATCCCTAGTTACGACACCCTTCAAAGCATTTTAAGATGCCCCATGAAACATTAAGACATATTTCTGATGGATAAAGAACAACATTTATAGGTTTATTGTAAATACATTTTTACAACTCTATGCTGTACAGGTGCATCTCAATAAATTAGAATGTCGTGGAAAAGTTCATTTATTTCAGTAATTCAACTCAAATTGTGAAGCCGTGTATTAAATAAATTCAGTGCACACAGACTGAAGTAGTTTAAGTCTTTGGTTCTTTTAATTGTGATGATTTTGGCTCTCATTTAACAAAAACCCACCAATTCACAAATCTCAACAAATTAGAATATGGTGACATGCCAATCAGCTAATCAACTCAAAACACCTGCAAAGGTTTCCTGAGCCTTCAAAATGGTCTCTCAGTTTGGTTCACTAGGCTATACAATCATGGGGAAGACTGCTGATCTGACAGTTGTCCAGAAGACAATCATTGACACCCTTCACAAGGAGGGTAAGCCACAAACATTCATTGCCAAAGAAGCTGGCTGTTCACAGAGTGCTGTATCCAAGCATGTTAACAGAAAGTTGGGTGAAAGGAAAAAGTGTGGAAAAAAAGAAAAGAACCAAAGACTTAAACTACTTCAGTCTGTGTGCATTGAATTTATTTAATACACGAGTTTCACAATTTGAGTTGAATTACTGAAATAAATGAACTTTTCCATGACATTCTAATTTATTGAGATGCACCTGTAGGTGTGTCCCACTGAGTAAGCAAAGCCTTGCGGTCTTCACATCCACTTGAAAACTTGAAATACAGCATACAAATAGACAAGTGCAAGTTTGGGCATTGGGACAGGCCAACTGTTTCGCACACTATTTAAAAAAAATTAAGTAAGCATACAGTAAATGTATCCTGTGCAGTATTAATCCCACGGTTTTCCACTAGCTATTGATAGTTGATGACAAGTAATCCATTCATAATCTAAGGAGGGCTTTTTAATTTCAGTGAGAACTTTATTAGGAAACAAATATCATGCATAATCTGTTAAAGGTTAGGTGGAGGTCATCTATAGACATACAGACAAGGACTAAAAACCACAAACTCTGCTAAAATAAGCACTCGATATCACTTTTTCAAAATACCATACTGTAGTCAACATTTGAAGTGGATCAAAAAAGTGCATCAAAGTTGTCCTAAGACAAGAACACATTTCACATTTTGGTTTTAGGTTTCAGGACAACTTTGGTGAAAGGTTTTGATCCACTTCAAATGTTGACTAATGTATAATACATTTAGCAGAGCCTCCTTCTTCCTCACCCCTTCGTCATCCTCATCCTCATCGTCCTCCATGAAACGAATGGTGCTCATTCTGTTTGGGGCTTTGTCGTCCCAGGTGTCATCCAGCACGCTGCTCTCCACCAGACTCTCCAGAGCACCACAGCGGGCGAGGTTATCAGAACCTAACACAGCATATACATAGATTGTTCTTTTAAACACATGGGTTAAATGTATTCCCTTATCCATTATTTATTGCATTTACTGTAGCTTTTTAGAAAAGCATGCTGAGGAGTTTTTATTCCAAGTAAAAGAGCTGTGAGATCACCGTTTCAAATCCCATCTTAGTCACAGGTTTACAGAGAAACAATCTCCCCTCACTCGCCCCGTCCCACCCAGCATGACCTGACACATCCAAACATATCAGCTCTTGAGGAAGTGATGTCACAATTAAATGACTAAACAAAGATTTAAGAGTCATTCTGTGACATGATATCAGCAAACCCAAAAGAAACATTACTGTTACAACATATGTTGATTTAGTGCTCAACTATTAATAAGGGCTCTTATTATCAATCTTGAAAACATTTTTTACTGCATAATATTTTTGTGGAAACTTTGATGCTTTTTTCAATGAAAAGCATTTATTTGAAATTGAAATATATATATTTTTTTTAAACATTATACATGTCTTCACTGTCACTTTTGATCAATTTTAGAGGTCCTTGCTGAATAAAAATAAAAATAATTATTATTTGTATTATATTAATTAATTAATTCATTTATTTTTTCCTTTAAGAATCTGGAAGTGTTTCACAATTTCCACAAACACAAAACAGCCAAAACGGTTTTCAACACTGATAATAATAATTATGACAATGTTTCTTGATACAGAACTACTCTCTCTTAGAACTACTGTATTTTTCACATTGACCCCGAGTTTCATCAATGAAAGAGAAGTTTAAGACTCCACAAAATAAAAGCTTCAATGGCTTTAGGATAAGACACGGTTTTGGGAGGAGGCGTGTGTGGCAACATCTGAGGCCAAGCGGAGCTCAGAGGAGATAAGCCTCTTTAGCCGTCCAATCCGCTGGCAGCATGTAGAAAGCAGCACATGAGTGTGGACAGAGGCCAGAGGAAACTCCGGCATCTCAAGACCTGATCTGTACAAGCCCTGCTACCTATACGTTCCCTCAACTCAACACACACATCACAAATTCTGATCAAATCATACGGGTGTGCAGAGCCCCTGATAAATCCCACAGGACCGCCGCAAGATTAAAGCAGAGCAGATACAGGATGTTATCAGAATATTACACCCAAAAAATAATCAGATTATGGGTAGAATCTCCTTGCAGATATACTCTGCAGAATCGTGATGCAAGTGCTGACTGTCTGTCCATGCCTCGAAAGTGATATAGTTTTGTTTGGGATGGAAAACATTTAAAGGGCAGATTCTGCATTTAACATTTCCCTCCCTGAGTCCACTAATCTTAGTCAAAGTTTCTTGGGGAAAAAATCATTAAGTTTTTTTTATGACCTTGATCTCACTGTAATATGGTTAACATATTATGTTCTACTGTATGTGGTTAGGATTAGCTAACCTCTGTACACAAGTTACATTATTTACTATAGTGGGTATGATTTCTGAAGACTGGAGTAATGATGCTACATTTTAAAATAGAAAATATTTCACACTATCACTGTTTTGTACGGAAGTCCTAAAAGGCCATGGATTATTAATAATTTTCTTTCTTGTTTTCTCGTGATCACAACTTAATTTTCTCATTATCATGACATAATGAAAGTTGTTTTCTCGTTATCATGACTTAATGTTCTCGTGATCACGACAACGAAAGTTGTTTTCTCGTTATCACGACTTAATTTTCTCGTTATCACGACATAACGAAAGTTGTTTTCTCGTTATCACGACTTAATTTTCTCGTGATCACGACAACGAAAGTTGTTTTCTCGTTATCACGACTTAATTTTCTCGTGATCACGACAACGAAAGCTGTTTTCTCGTTATCACGACTTAATTTTCTCGTGATCACGACAACTAAAGTTGTTTTCTCATTATCACGACTTAATTTTCTCGTGATCACGGCATAACAAAAGTTGTTTTCTCGTTATCACGACTTAATTTTCTCGTGATCGTGACATAAAAGTTGTTTTCTCGTTATCACGACTTAATTTTCTCGAGATCACGACATAAAAGTTGTTTTCTCGTTATCACGACATAATGAAAGTTGGGGGGGGGGGTTATAATGATTGTTTGATCTACTGTTGCTATAGTAAGGAAACGCAGCTGTTGACACACATCTGATCAACAGATAAACCATTCGCTCTTACTGTATGTTGTGGATATTTCAGCAAATTTCGCTTCGCTTAGTAATGATGTCTACAATACTTAAAGGCTAATCAATCACTGTTGATATTTTCAGAGACGGTACGCTAAATATTTTGTTTGTAAGTAATTCACATGTTTAAATGGTAAAAGCAACACCGCAACCACAGGTGGAGTGCCTTCAGAAGGATGCAGAAAACTATTCTAAAATCTTTTACAGCTGCTTGGATTCAACTCACTTTATTTTCCTTTTATTTTAAATAAAATTATATATAATTTATAGGGCTGTCACGATTCGTCGATTTTATTTGACTATTCGATTTTTAAAAATCATCGACTTCCTTTTGCTTGCGATGACTAACCGGCAAAATACCGGAAGTGGCGCATAAAACACATTATTAGACCATTTCCCAAGGCTGCATGATATATTAAACACATTTAAAAATCATAATTAAGCATAATTGTGAATTCACAAATGCTACGATTTAATGAAATAATTATATGCGATGCAGTTCTAATACAGTATATGCGCTTTAATTATTTACATGCGTGTAGGTTAAGTACGTGCTTCACACAGCGGCTCCGTTCACAGTAGTTCCACAGGAACTGTTATCATTTACATGTGTGGAGCATCTTAAACTCCATCTCTGCATGTTGTTGTGAGTTTGGATTAACGTTAATGTTCATCTGGGAACGCAACGTGCGCCATTTCATCAGATTTGTAAGGTAAATAATTTATAAATCTATGCAAACTCAGGAGAATACATCGCGGTTTCAAAATAAAAGCTCAAACCCTCACTCTGAGTTTACGCGTTTTGATGTTCACATATTCTTTTAATTACAGTGGCTATAGCATTTCTGTCCTAAAGAAAAGGCCAAATATTAAAGATTAAGTGTACATTTTAATTAAATGGTGCTTGGTCAATATTAAACAAGTATTAGAATGCACAGCAATGTGTAAAAATAATCATCAGGCCGTTGGCGCACCCTGCAAGGCCTCTGTTGTAATGTGTAATGGACATTAGCTCTATTGTTTATAATACATTATGTATTTTAACCGTTTTGTTCAATAAAACCATATGATTTCTTGCTTTTGATACTTATTTGAACTAATTATTATTGCCTCATTGCTATTATATATGTATTTTAAGTAATTTTAAAGGCTATTGTTCACTTACATCTATTTTTCTTACCACAAAAAAATTATTATAATTATAGGGCCCTATGAAATCCATTTTATTTCCAAATTCAGTTTTTTTCTATTTACATTTTTCTATACTCTTTTTAATGGTTAAATACAATTTTATTAATCAAAAAGCCTGTCTAATTAATTGAGTTTTACAGTTTTATCTTTACCAAATTCTGTTTTCCATTATTTTCTGGATTCCATTTTAATGGTTCCATTCAATTTTAATAATCAAAAGCATCTCCAATTAATTGATTCTATTTAAAAATATATATATATAGAAATACTTATTTTTTCCAAGAAATACTGCACATTTAAATTTTTCTCCTAAATCAATTCTGGTAAATAACATTTCTGTTAAAATACTCCTTTAAAAAGTGTTTTTTTTATTATAATTGTATTATTAGTAGACTAGAACACGTGGATATGTTGTCATTCTTACACTATAATACTGAACTTTGATTTCAGTGATTTGGACTATGAGATGGACACTTGCCTTTTGCACTCTATGTTTCACTTTACTTTTGCTTTAAAAAAAGGATTTCATAGAAATTTGGATTTCATTTGGTTTAATAAAATATAGTTTAATAAAATATTCTTAAGTAAAATTGATGATTTTTTGTGGGAAATTAATGGTTTAGATTAAATGATTAATCAATAAATTAGTCGACAGATTAATCTAAATAAAAAGTCGTAAGTGGCAGCCCTAATAATTTGTAATGTTTAGTAGTCATGTAGGATATGGTGTGACTGATAACATGTGCGTTACAAGCTTGGGATGCTGTTTGAAAATAGTGTGTGTGTGTGTGTGTGTGTGTGTGTGTGTGTGTGAGAGAGAGAGAGAGAGAGAGAGAGAGAGAGAGAGAGAGA
>NW_015505414.1:205644-227259 GCF_001515645.1 Sinocyclocheilus grahami | reverse complement strand
GTGTGTGTGTGTGTGTGTGTGTGTGGGGGGGTGTGAGAGAGAGAGAGAGAGAGAGAGAGAGAGAGAGAGAGAGAGAGAGAGAGAGAGAGAGCGAGAAAGAGAGAGAAATGTTTCCAGAAAGAAATGTAGAAAATACAATAGATTACAACACTGTAGAACAGCACTGATTTAAATTAGCCTATACACTTTACATATAAATCACACTTCTTAACAATATACATTTAATGATTAACAATAAAGATTAAAAATAAGGAAAAGAGGCACATTACAAATATGTCATTGAAGCGCGTCCTAGATAAACACAACATCTCCGCTTATTAACTAACAATCATGTACCCTACTTCAAAGATGCACAAATACGTCAACCTTGGTTTTTAATAAGCAGTTAGTTTTTGACACGGAACGCGGAAACTGTGATGCATCTAGCAAGAACTTAACGATACCCAAAATAATCATATTGATTCAAGCATTTAACATTTATGAATTAATTAAATGTCAGTAATGAACAATAATGCACAAATTATCGATCACGAAGAAGGTCCTTATTCTGTACCAAACGCATACAGTAAAGTGGATATACAGTAGGCCTATACAACACCCCATCAGTTCTGTTGGCGCAGTAATTAGAGAACAACTATCGTTATGTCGAGATCACGAGAAAAATAATTTGTGATAATGAGAAAACAACTTTTGTTATGTCGAGATCACGAGAAAATATTGTCATGATAACGAGACAAAAACTTTCGTTATGTCGAGATCATGAGAAAAATAAGTCGTGATCACGAGAAAACAACTTAGGTTATGTCGAGATCATGACAAAATATTATGTCGTGATAACGAGACAACAACTTTGTTTATGTCGGGATCACGAGAAAATATGTTGTGATAACGAGACAACAACTTTCGTTATGTCGAGATCACGAGAAAATATTATGTCGCGATAACGAGACAAAAACTTTCGTTATGTCGTGATCACGAGAAAATGTCGTTATAACGAGAAAACAACTTTCGTTATGTCGAGATCACGAGAAAATATTATGTTGCAATAACGAGACAACAACTTTCGTTATGTCGTGATCACGAGAAAATATTATATCGTGATAACGAGACAACAACTTTCGTTATGTCGTGATCACGAGAAAATTTTGTGAAAAGGAGACAACAACTTTCGTTATGTTGAGATCACGAGAAAATATTATGTCGTGATAACGAGAAAACAACTTTCGTTATGTCGAGATCACGAGAAAATATTATGTCGTGATAATGAGACAACAACTTTCATTATGTCGAGATCACGAGAAAATATTATGTCGTGATAACGAGACAACAACTTTCGTTATGACGTGATCACGAGAAAATGTCGTGATAACGAGACAACAACTTTCATTATGTCGAGATCACGAGAAAATATGTCGTGATAACGAGACAACAACTTTCGTTATGACGTGATCACGAGAAAATGTCGTGATAACGAGAAAACAACTTTCGTTATGTCGAGATCACAAGAAAATATTATGTCGTGATAACGAGACAACAACTTTCATTATGTCGAGATCACGAGAAAATATTATGTCGTGATAACGAGACAACAACTTTCGTTATGTCGAGATCACGAGAAAATATTATGTCGTGATAACGAGACAACAACTTTCGTTATGACGTGATCACGAGAAAATGTCGTGATAACGAGACAACAACTTTCATTATGTCGAGATCACGAGAAAATATGTCGTGATAACGAGACAACAACTTTCGTTATGACGTGATCACGAGAAAATGTCGTGATAACGAGAAAACAACTTTCGTTATGTCGAGATCACAAGAAAATATTATGTCGTGATAACGAGACAACAACTTTCGTTATGTCGTGATCACGAGAAAATGTTGTGATAAGGAGACAACAACTTTCATTATGTCGAGATCACAAGAAAATATTATGTCGTGATAACGAGAAAACAACTTTCGTTATGTTGTGATCACGAGAAAATGACTTATGTAAAGATCACGAGATAATTAAGTTGTGATCACGACAAAACAAGAAAAAAATAATAATAATCCATGGCCTCTTAGGACTTCAGTAGTTTTGACTCTAAACTTTTGATTAAATAAACAAAGAATAATAATGTTTTCAAACTTTCCAAACACAACGTAAATAAGACATTCATTGTGTAGCCCTATGCTCCAGAGAATCACGTGCACAGCCACCTTTAGAATTTTGTCTTTGAACTTCAGTTTTTGCAGTGACGATATAGCATCACTGTTGAAGAGTCATTAGCTGGTGAAGTGGATTTTCTTATCGTAGAGTTAATGAAATCACGTGCATTGCAATGTTTGAAGCAGATGTCATAAATGTCAGTAGACCAGGAAGTTTATAAAACGAGTAGTTCATTCATAAATTCATACAACCTTATCTTCACGCTGTGTAAATACAAACAGAAGACAGAAGACAACAAACGCAGCACTGAAAAAGGGCGGAGCTACATGTCTACTGATCAGTCAATAAATTTGCATTGCGGGTGAAGTGATATCAGCTTCATCGATTATAAAGGGGGTGCTCTGTGCTCGCTTTCCTTATATAACCCATTCATAAATTGAATAAAACTTTTATTTTTCATGCTGCCAAGTACGCAATGCAAAGTTTCAGGAGTGACGACCACATGAAAATGTGGGACTGAATCTGAATTTGCCATGTTTGACATTGTGATAACACTAGAACATTAACATTAGACCCGCCGCTTGTTCCTGTAATATGTTTCTTTGCTTTTTTATTATTTTCATTTCATCTTTTAATGCAATGTTTACATTAATAGGCCAATCTTACTATTCTTAGTAGGATAGGCTCCTACATACGTCTGTAAGCAGTATCGCTAACTTCTGCCACATCTGACCCCCTCTAGTCTACAAAACCCCCCAGTCATCAAAAACAGTCAGCAAACCCAAAAGCCCAGAACATCCGACAGGAAGAGAGCAACAGGTCCTCTTATGTCCTGAAATCAGATTCTTCGGGGCTGCCACAGAGACGGTGTGCTTTCGCAACACATATTTACATATGTCAGGTAGAGGTGACATTTCCTGCACACTATTTCATGAAAAACAGCTTACAGGATCTTTTAAGTGTCATACACACATCAGAGCTTTACCTTTGTTTTCCGATTCACAGGGCTGCTGAGGCAACAGTACACAGGTCAAGACCTTGTCTCCAGACTCGGGGTCCACATCCATCTGGAAGGTGAGCAGTGGTTGAGACTGGTTCTCTGACAGCCAGAGAGCTTTGAGTCGTAGAGAGGTCAGGGTCAAGGGCAGGTAGAGCAGCCTTCACAGAGATACGGACAGAATATCATTCACAAGAAGCGCTTCTGCCTCTCTTTAATGCTTCTACTGCAAACTCTCAAAGCGGGACAATTGGTATGTTCTCCTACTAGTCCTAATGTGGTGGGCATGCACGTGTTTTTACAGGCTTTATTACTCAGTATTGTTTAATAAATGAAATGCCTTTTTTAAACTAATCTGACCAAGTGAAAAAGCATATTCAACAACGATTTTATCCATCAGAAATGGACTTGATTGTTACATGCCATAATAGAGCCTGGTGGTTCAAAGATAAGTGTGATTTGTGAAGTTGTTCAACAAATTAACATGACACAGGAGAAAGTTTCCACCAGTGTTAGGGGGAATACATTACAAGTAATGTGAGTTATGTAATCAGATTACTTTTTTCAAGTAACTAGTAAAGTAACACATTATTTAAAACAAAATCTGAGTTTCATTTTCATATAAGTAATGTAAGTTACTTTGTTTTCCCATTTATTCGCTGGGAGTGAGTTGCAGAGGCACTTCCTTCAGCCTGAGGCTTATTCATTTCACTTTTGGTGTGAAAGGATTGTAGAAAATATAACTTTTGGGTTTTTGTTATCAAAAAACAAATAAGCAAGCCCAGCCCAAGGGACAAAAAGTAATGCAAAAGTAACGTAACACATTACTCTCCATAAAAAACAATGCAATTAGTTATTTTTTATAGAGTAATGCAATATTGTAAAAGTAATTTTTGAAATATTTCTTTTGAAATAACAATATGAATCATGCATAAATGAATTATGCACAATAAGATTGTTATTAGTTATCAATTTTAGCTATATGGATCACCACTGAAGATTATTTTCATTGTTGTCTGTAAAAACAAGAAAAAAAATGAAACAATGGTACAATACAGTGGTTTTATTCTGTAAATCATGTTTACAGTAATGGACTTACAGTGGAAGTCTATGGAGCAAGTGCACTAGAGGATTTAAAAGCAGAAATGTGCAGCTTGTATTTTTGTTACCAAATTTATATGAATACTTCTGTTCAGCAGCATAATATTTGAGCTGTAAAGTTCTCTCCATGTGGATTAATTTCTGTATGTATTACTGACTGTGGATTTGTTTGTAGTTTAATGCCATGCCAGCTAACGCGGCTATATTCATGGCGAGAAAAGGGGAAAATAAATAAATATATAAATAATGATAGACAGACTTTTATATATAAGAGGTTTTTAAAATGTATCTTTGATAAGAATGGAGTCCTCCATTCTCAGATCTGAGGTGCAATACAATCAGAGCAAAGAATCGAATACAGGCAGACGAGTAGAAGTTTTTAATGAGATGTGGGAACTCTTTGCTGAATGAATCAAGTTGGATCTTCTAAATCATACTATCGATTAGTTTATAAAATTGTAATTATGTAAGTCTATACATTTATGTATATTTATTTATTAGTGCTGTCAAAATTAATGCGTTAACGCATTCAATTAATTTTTTTCAGTTTAACGCCTTAAAAATATTTTACGCAATTAACACTGGAGCTGCACAAGAATTGTCATCTTTATTTAAATTAGAATTTAGTGTTTGATAACTTTATTCAATTTCTGTATATTTCCTACTTGCTGAAGGGCACAGCTAGCTAAATATGACATCTATTATAATGGGTTTATGTGAAGATTGTTTTAAGTTATTTTAAGTAATTGTTTAAAGGCTAATAAATGTTAAAATTTATATTAATGTTGAATGGCTATAGCCATTGGTTAAATATTAGAAAGAAAAAAAATGTGGTTTATTGGTATCAGATATACTCGCCGTCAGTCATAAAAAAGTATTAAAAATATATGTTATGGTATATATGTCTTTGTGTTGTTTCTACAATAATTTGATGATTGAATGTGAAATTATTGCAATATAAAAATATATTTAAAAACTTTAATGTTAGGTGGGATTAATCTCAATTGCGATTAATCTCAGAATTTTTTTTTATCAATTAACAGCACTATTATTTATATATAAAATTAATGTATGTATTTTTGCTTGGTTTGTCTTATTAGATTGTTTTGAGATTTTTTTCCCTCCTTTGTATTGTATTTTTATGTATGGAAAACCGCCAAAATGTTGACATTTCAGTTAGCTCATAAAACATTACTAAAAATAATAAATATCTCAACTTATTTAAGAGAATAAACCTCACTGGTTCTCATTCTTGTTTGAGCTTCTGTTTATCATATTTGATGTGATCTGTGTATGTGCATTGATCAGTTTTTATATGTCAATAAAAACAAAAAACTAAACCATGTGTCGTCATACAAGTCTTCTCAGAAAACTTGGATTAAAGTGCTCTAAACATATGGAATAGGTTTACTTGTGCTATATTAACTTTTTGAAGTATTGGTGGAATGGACCTTCAAAGGAGGGACAGAAATATTTCATACTTCATTTAAATATCCTAATTTGTGTTTCGAAGATGAATGAACGTTTTATGGATTTAGAATGGCATTTATAAATGTATAAGTGCAGAGTGATGCAGTGATACACTGAAGACATTTGATGACTCAGTTATCTCACCGGGGGGTTTGTGATGAAGACTATGTTCTGACAAACCTGTTTCCAGACACGTCGAGCACGTGCAGCTCTGTAGCCTGCGAGAGCTCGGGAGGGATGCGTGTCAGACGGTTCTCTCTCACACACAGAACATTCAGACTGCAGCAGCCGCCGATCTGAAACAAATCACAAAACAACATGAGCAAATTCCTTTGTGACCAGTGCAAAACACAGGAAATCAGCACATTACCCTGTCACAAGAGAGCACAACATTAGCTCCACCAGCACATGAATATTGGCAGGAAATGTCTGAGAAGACAGACAGTAATGAACAAAATGAATTGAACACAGCTGCATTAACACCAAGCAAAATGCAAACTTTCCTAAAAAAAAGTGGTTTCAGTGACAGTAAGGCAGCAGAGCTAAAATTAGAAACAATTAGAGGTGGTCTGAAATCCAGTTAAAGGGCAGCTTTAAAGCTCTCAAACGTGAAAGATTTTGAAGCAATGGATTCCTATGGAGCGATTTACACCCAGTGTTAATTTCGTAAACGAAGACGACGATGAAAAATATTCGTTAACGAACATTTTTTCTGTGACTAAGACGAGACGCTGACGAGCTAAAACTAATATCTGATGACGAAATTATGACTAAATTTATGCCGCGTCTTCGTTAACTAGACGAGACGGGACAATAACGCTATTTGAGGACTACGGGACATTCAAAATACATCCTATGGGCTACTGTCTTGTCCTTCAAAATGTGCATCCCTGTCATTGGATTGCAATCGGATAAGGGTCGTTTGCATATCTAGTCTCAGTATGGCAGCCGTATCGTTCAAAATCTTTCGATATCGATACCGATACCTTGACTTCGATACCGGTTCCTGAACGATACTTTTTTCGATACCAATTTTATGAAGTCAATTTTAACAAGATTACATTATCTAAAAAAAAAAATTAGGTTTTATTTTTCAGCTTGTTGATGTTTATACAAACTCAAAGTCATTTGTTTCAAGACATTTGACATGTTTCCGTCCTGAAATCTCGTGTGGGTTGAACAAATTTTTTTACGCACCTCATCCCAAACCTTCCGTTGCAAATTCCAAAACGCTTGAGCCATTGATATACAGGCTAACGCAGTTATTAATGTAGTCTAATGCGGTTATTAGAGAGAGGGAGAGAGAGCGAGATTAAGTGCGAGTGAATACCTGCGTCTGTGCGTCTCTCAGCAGCGTTCAGCAGCAGAGTCTACTAATAGCGAATCTTTAAGTTAAACTCCTTCATGAACCTCGCTACTGAGAAATGTCATGTAGCTTTTCAGCTGCGAAATTATTTTACTGATAAATTCACGGTGCAGCGCTGACAAGAAGTTTCTGTTCGTGTCTCCGCGTGTCTGCACTGTGTGCGTCTGTGAGAGAGACTGGGAGAAAGAAAGCCTGATTTCTGTAGCCTACATAAAATAGGTGGAAGACATGGAAATAGTTTGTCATTTTTTACCCTATTGTTTGTTATACTTATTTGCTCAATGTCTTGAGCAATGTGTAAATCCGGCCCTGTTAGACGGCAATCAGAAGTTATTACAAACAATCGATGGTGGTTTAGCTGGAAAAAATCTTTTACTCAAGGTTGGAAGTTTAGAGGTAATAACTATTTTTTTTTTTATTATTGTTAAAAATAAGGGTGCACAATAAAACATATTTTAATCTTTTCTGCTTCTCTTGATTAAGCATAATCATCTGCAATATTGGCCAGTTGGTTATTTATCCTGATTTATTATTATTATTTGGCATTTCTGTTTTCTGGCATTGGTTACAAGCCTCCTTGATGCTTCATGCTCAGGGTTGCCAGATGTAAAGTGTTTAAAAGAATATATTTTCTTCCCAGTGTTTTACTTAATTTTCCCAACCTGGCAACCATGCACACAAGCTGATGAACTGAAGACCAGCAAAAACATACCTGATTATGATATTCTGCTCAAATGAAAGTGTAATACAGCCAGTTTGTTCTCCTTCATGAGGCCAATGTGCTATTTGCTGCAACTAAATCTGTGAGGAAACCTTCTCAGGTGACGAACTATGATAAATCCAAACAATGAAGCTTGGCTATATTGTATGTGGCAGCTGTAGTCTGTTTTATTGTTTCAATAGAAACATGTTACCATCATGTGGAATTATTGGAATTAATATTAGAAAACTTCACTGTTTTAACATCTAGTACAGCGGAGAGCAGACAGGAAGTGGACTGGGACAGAGAGAGGGGTGCGGGATCGGGAAACCTGGCACTCGAATTCAGGTCGCCTGAAGTGCATCTGCGCTATATGTCAGAGCACTACCCAGTCGGCTCAGAGAAGTTTCTCAGGGTTTTACCATAGACTGTATAAAAACATGGACGTAGTGTCAGTGATATCGCCCGTAGCTTTCTGAAGAGCGGTTTTGAAGCTCAAAGTGGGCGGAGGCGGCCGTTGACATCTTGGCAGCGCGTCACTCCCGGATAATCTAAAATAGGTAAAGAGGCGGGAGCAGGTTGCTGAAACCACGCCCACCTAGCTCGACGGTGGTGACTGCAGCGGCAATCCATCTGTCACTCAAGTGGCCACGCCCTTAATTATGCAGAACTTTAAGGCTTAATATAATTTAAACGGATGCCTTATAAAAAAAATTCACCCCCCTCACAGTTGTCATGAAGGGCAAATTTAGCTATATAGACCAAAACCACTTTTTGTACCAGGCTGTAAAAACATTTTTTTTCTGCTGTAAAGTTGGGCATTTTAACATGGAGGGTCTATGGGAGTGACTCCCTTTTGGAGCCAGCCTCTAGCGGCCAGTTGATGAATTGCAGTTTTAGTCACTTCCGTGTTGGTTTCATGAGAGAGACCGGAAGGTTGGGTTTTACCAGTTTTAGGCTGCAGAAAGTGTGGTTATATGATAAATATAATAAATCAGGAATCTAAATGAGGTAATGAGTTGATGTTCTCTTGATTTGTGCTTACATGGAAGCGCAATCATTTTGATTAAATAAAATTAATTTCTCAAATGAGAACAACAGTGATTAATAATTGTGATTATAACTGATAATCACGGTTATTTTGCTACACCATTACCCTACACTCTGACATAGCTTGAACATGAAATAAAAGAATATGAGAAAATGACATTTTGTGGCATTTTCCTGTGTTGTGTCCTGATTGAGTGAGGTCAGAGAGGTCACAGCTGAGCAACGGTCTCAGAGAACAAGCTGCCTCATTCATGCAAAGCCATTGTTTAAACAACACAATAACATTCCTCAAATCCCGTCAGCTGTCACCAGCGCCCGTCTTCACCCCTCGTGGAAGTATGGAAGAGAAAGGGGAAAGAAAAAACCTTCAAGAATAAGAGATGAGGGTTTCTCAAGAGCATAAGACACTTGAGGGCCGTTGAAGATGACACAAGATACAGAACAGTAACACAACGGGCTGTGTGTTTGTCCAGGCGTGCGTGCCATGGGCGACCCCATCCCGAGTACTGTAGTCATGCCACAAAAACACACAGCACTACAGATTGTACGGGTAGGCAAGGCAGTGTCATGCGATGGCCAGGCCAGGCCATTATGCTAATAACACTGACTGACCTACGGTGCGGTTTCACTGAATCCGGCCCTGGAACTGGATTTGCTGGTTAGGAAGTGTAAGGATTACCTTTCATTAGACCAATTACAGCAGCAGCAGCAGGACCACTATCACATGAGTCAGCATGTAAACCAAAGCACTCATGACAGACACACTCACACATCCCTCTTGTGTGAGCCTGTCTGTCATGAGTGCTTTTGGTCCATTTACTCGAGCCAACGCAAGCTTGAGCTATTGCTTGCATGCAAGAGGCAAAACAAAAGGTTTTGAGAGAGTTTTAACAAAGGAGGCAAAGTCTTACTGTTTTAACGCTCTGAATGTGAACATCATATTTTGGCATTGACACTGGACTGTAAATGCTAAGGGCTGTGAAATTAAGGCTGTTCAAACTGCACATGATTCCAAAATCAATTGATTGTATTTGATACATAGGAATAACATATTAACATTGTAATTTTCCAAGTGATGATGTTTGTACAGCCAGTAAAGTCAATATCCAACATACCTGCAACTTAATTTAATTTATTAACTATTTTTCATCTAACTCGGAGCAAAAAAAAAAGAAAATCTACAGTACTCAACATAAATACACACCCCCTCTTCCCACTAATACACTTCATGGAAAGATGGGAAAGATGAAATGCATTAAACATATTCTTAACAAAATCTTTGATAACTGATCAAGCAGACTTGGTGGAAAATTATGTCTCAGAAGAACCTTAATATGTCTTCCAAGTAAAGAAGTAACAGCTACATTTGTTAAGTTTCAGAGGGTGTGTACTCATTTATGCTAAGTACTGTATATCCATGGCCATGCGAATATGGTTTAAACAACCGTATTAGTACTAGACCACCATCAAACTATGGTAGCAATAACTTCAGCACTGTGACATCACAGACTATCAGAATACATTTCAAACAGGTGCTGGATACTATTTTCTCGACATAAAGGAGCTTTGGCAACACTAGATACTGTATTTGACATGCAGCAGTTGTATTATAACATCATAATGGTCTAACCATAAAGGTTTTTGTATTGCATGTACAACAGTAACAAAAAGAGTCTTGCTCAAACACTTAAAAATAATCAAGATAAGATTATTCTGGAAAAAGCATGACATGATATTCAAGGACTTGTTCTAGTCATAAACAACTCAAATTGTCCTTCAGTGAAGGTAGCCATTAAAAAGAAGGATACTAACTTTTTAACCGAACATAGGAGTAGTTTAGCATTTCAGTTCAAAAATACCTGCAGGGTGACCTTGAGCTAATAGAAAAGACTCTTTTTCCCACTCAATGTTTCATTATCCAAGTAATTACCAACACGTATGCAATAAAACATAATAATAACTTCCATTCTTGATTGTGTTTGTGAACTTTGTGGACTCGTATGCAAAGTGAAGTCTAAATATACAGTGTATGGGTAAACTAGCAACAGCAAGAAAAACTAGTTCCAAATGTATCACCGAGAATTTTCCATAGGCGCCACTGTATTTATTGCAGATGTACAGTAAACACACATTGTCACCCGTGGAGTGAAGTGTAAGCGAGATGTCTTAAAAGATTATTTCAACTAGGAATTCATAACTACAATTTGATGTGTATTCAAGTGACTTTGGGTGGAATAAAATGTACAGGTTGTACGTTTTAACACTAGCACAATAACATGAAGAGTAAATAAATGATTTACATTAGATGTGTAGTTTATGGGGGGAAATGATTGGAAATAGCTAGGGGTGACCCCGAATAGTCGACGATTCAATGCTTTGATAGGAGGAGCCTGATTCGACTACCAATCTCACAGTCGAATATTCACGGGGTGTTATGATCATGCCATTTTGGCAAACGGGGGTGCTCAAATGTCAGATTTCACATAGAACTACCGGTTTTCTCCCAATAAGTTAATATACAGCCTATAAGATAATGTTGTAAATTAGAATCTGAAAATAAAGAAGCTTTAAATAAACATTTTAACGTGCGTGAATAAATACAACCACCACTATAGATTTAAGTTTCACTTTCCATAATCCGTGACCGAGAGAGAAGCATCTTGGCGGCAGGGATTTAAAACTTTAACAAGACTCAAACTGACACAGGCAGAGTGAAAGACTGGATTTTTTCGATCAGGTAGGGTACAAGTGATTTCAAAACATTTCAGCCGGTTTATATATATCGTGTACATGTTATTTATCTCATATAAGATGCATATGGTTGAGTTGCGCTGCAGTAAAGCGCTTCATTGTAGTAGGCTACTACGGTGATTATCTCTTCAGTGCGCAGCGCGAGCAGGACAAACAACAATGCAGAATATTGTAGCGTCTCGACCAATCTGACACACTAATTTTAATTTGATTTAACAAATCAATTATTCATTAGGTTAACAAATCGTCACAGTCCCCTCACTCAATAAACTGGATGCCAGGATGTCTGCTGAACACCAGGCCCTCTGGTCACCGTGACAACTAATCATGATATCACTGGTTTTATGACCCCCCAGGAATGTGAGAAGGATAGCCCACTCTTGTCCCAAGGAAAAGCAGAGTAGAAATGGACTGTGTTCTAGTTAATTCATAGAAAAAACGTTATTTGAATGAACACACATATTTCTTCAGGCCATTGAGTATATTATTGTCATTGTGTATTTTGTCTTTGATATTCTTAGACTATTTTAGTATGCTTGTGAGGGGACCCATTCCTGATCCTCCCTTTTCACTATATGTAATCCTACCTTGTTTAGTATCTATGAATTTGCCTTCTTATGATCGAAACAAGCGGGTATATTATATGGTGGTACATAGGCAAAATATATTAGGGCCCTGAGAATCGTTAATAATTTCGATTTAAATCCATTTGCAAATTACCATGCTTAGAGAACAAAGGGGTCGTAAACCCTCCAGCAATTGCCACCTCCCGCTCGGAAATTCCATTGTGCTCATGGGACAAGCCCATCTTGAAAGGCGGAGATCTTCTCCGACCTTAAAGGCCCGGCTCCAGGGACCCGCCCCAGTCGGTGATTCAGTCAGAAGCAAAGATGATGTGAGAAAAAACGCTTCAGGATACCAAAGCATCTGCATTTTGTGCAGATAGCCTATAAGTCGTAATATTAACGTTATGTTGTATAAATAACAAAGCGTATTCTATATGAGATAATTGACGCGTTAAATCCCATTGATTAAAAACCTGCTATCAAATGCTTCATTCTACTGGTCATCTTCAGCGCGCGTAGCTCAAAAGAGACATGCAGAACATTAATAACTACTATCATATACATAATGTTATAATGAGAGCACTATTGTAAAAAGTGTTGTGAATTCTTAGGGTTTAGTTGACGTTTAATGTTAACGTAACTATCTTTTAATCAAAACATAAAACATTATTTACCCCGTTTGTATCAGCTAGCCGTCCGTTACACATTTTCCCTCTGCGTCAGTATTAATGACTGTCAAATGTATTTTGACCCCCCCCACCCCCCCTCTTCCTCCCCAAACATATGATTCGACTATCAGTGTATCGGCAAGATTCGAAAATTCCGATTCGACTTTGCAAATCCTTAGTCGGGCAGGGACACCCCTAGAAATAGCTATGTTATAGATATGTCACCCAAGCCTGCCGCCTCATGAAATGTTCTGCTTGTGTTTCGTGAATAAGGCCCAATGACTAGGTTGGCATACCTCTTTTGGTAAAGACATTAGTCGATTCCTATCACAGTTGAAGTTGGACAGTTTCTTTAGTTTTCCAATACTTTTTGGCAAACTCTGAGGGGGAAAAAAATGGAAAAACACTTACACTAATATCTACTTTAAAACAAAAATGCATATGACCAATGACAAGACTACATGACAACTCTAATGAGCAAGCCAAGGTTTTTTTTTTAAGGGCATCATTACATAATGGATTTTGCCCCCTCAGGCTTATGGTCAGAGGAGCTCAATCCTGCCCCTGGAGATCAACCTTTCTTTTCTGCAGAGTTGAGATCCAACCCTAATCAAACGCATAAATAGCCACGCTTCTGGGGTTCACAAAATGAGAGCAGGTGTTAGAGCAGGGCTGAAACTAAACTCTGCATTTCAAAGGCCTGCCCACCATTTAATGTCAGCCCCACATTCTTCTTCTAATTATTGATATTGTTGTCAGCAATTAAAGTGTCATGTCATGATTTAAATAAAAATAAATACTTTTAAAAGATTTAAAAATATATATTTTTCATACATATTTCTTAAAAATATTTTAATTTAAAAAGTACGTGTTGAACTGATATTCAATTTAGTTGTAGTTCAAAAAAAGAATGAACTCATTTTAATGACCAAAATGTTTAGCTGTGACCCACATTTTGTACTGCGTGATTTTACCAATTAATGAATGAATGAAACGAAATTAAACAAAACTAAATTAAATTAAACTAAATTTAAAAATGTGGAAACTTTCAACAGCATGGCATGAAGTCAAGTAAAAAAAAATGGAATTCCACTCCAGAAAAGTGATTCAATTAAATACATATAAATAAATAGCAAAGTACCTATAAAATAAATGTAAATTAAAACTAAACTAAAATGAATTATTATAGGAGTAATACTTTAAAATAAATGAATTTGCCTGCTTTTTTGTTTTCCCTCTTGCTAATTGAACGCACGTAGACAGTTAGTATGCTCAAGTGCTTTAACTTACCCCCAGCTGGTTTTCTGTCAGCACTAGTTCCGTCAGGCTTTCACAGTTGCCAATGCTCTCCGGCAGGTGAACTAATCGGTTTTGATCTGCTTTCAATATTGAAAGCCGTCTTAATTTTCCTAAGGGAAAACATATATTACAGTATAATTACTGCATACAAACAAAATCAAACATCACAGCTCACTATCGTGCGCTTTTAACAACAACAACAGTGGATCAGTAGGTTAACCACAAGTGCAACTGCTCCATGAATATACGCTCTATTTTTCTAAATGAAAAATCAAACTCCATCCATCATTAAGGACAACAACTAAACAGAAGCACGCATAAACAAACACACAGGCACTGCAGTTCGTAGTCGGGTCCTGAACACTGACCTAAGCCCTCCGGCAGCATGTCTATGAGGTTCTGGGACACCAGGAGGTCAGTGAGGGAGAGGAGGTTCCCCATCTCATCTGGCAGGTGCTCTAACTTGTTCTCGGATACATCCAGACACGTAAGGCTTCTCATACCCCCCAGTTCCTGAGGCAGAGAAAGCACATGTGCGCACCAACACACACACACACACAAATGTAAACATGTATGCAACCACAACCACACAAAAAAGCCTCTAGGATATTGAGGAAGTCGAGTAGCTTGTGCATGATTAATAAAAAAACAATAATAAACATTACATTCAAATCAAGTGTAAAATAATATAAAGGAGCAGAATACATGTCTGATGAAGTAATACATGTTTAAAAAACTATGCAGGAGAACAAGTGTCGTTACAGATTCGACAGTCCGATAAACTGACCGTTTTTGACATCAACAGGACATGTCAGAAATACTTTACCGGTGGTATTTCAGACAGCTGGTTTCCATCCAGCCACAGGTCTTTCAGACTGACAAGACAGCCTATTGTCTCAGGCTGCAAGAAAACAAGTTTGACAGAGTTCAGACAGAGCAGCGAGAATACAGCAGGTGACTGTTACCGACGTGCACAAGAATGCAGGCCAATGCGAAACATTCGTGAAATGGCATTCCGATGTAGTCCAGCCTCTGTCAAACGGGTCACATTCATGGAAACAAGGGTTTTAGACTTGGACAAACAGTGCAATGTGTGAATCTCAAGAGACCTGCCGAAAACACGTATCACCCCAAAATTAAAATGAATAAAACGAATTTTATTTTGCATAAAGAAAATATATTTTTAGGAACATTAAAAGATTTTCATTCAAAAATTAGCTTGTTCCAAACCTGTATGAGTTTCATTCTTCTGCTGAACACAAACGAAGATATTCCAGTAACCAAACAGTCGATGCTCCTCATTGACTTCCATGGTATTTTATTCCATTCTATGGAAGTCATTGAGGTCCATCAACTGTTTGGTTACCAACATTCTTCAAAATAACTTCTTTTATGTTCCACAGAAGAAAGACATTTTCATAATATTTGTAGAGTTCATATGGTGCGGAAAAACTTTAAACCTACTCCCAAACACACGTAAAACATTATTTGGCTTGTAGAGGGGATTGAGGATGCGGCTTCAATTCGAGCTCCCGTATACTCACTGGGGACTACCGGTGCTTGGAAGATAATGGATGGCTTAAATGATGCTAAATTACGTTGGTGGAGTTGAGGAGATGGAGGGAGGGTGAAACAGCTTTAGCACTGCTCATATGCTCCGGCAGTGAACTGAAAGATTAGATGGGCTCACTCCTTCTGAAATTGCGTGTAGGAATTTCATATAATAAAAACGATTGAAAACAGCCATCCGTAGTTTGTTTTCCCTTTTAAAGGGGCCATATGATGTTTCTAAAAAGACAAACAAAACAATATTTTGTGTATTTGGTGTAATGCAATGTGTTTATGTGGTTTAAGGTTCAAAAAACACATTATTTTCCACATACTGTACATTATTGTTTCTCCTCTATGCCCCGCCTTTCTGAAACGCGTAGATTTTTACAAAGCTCATCGGTCTGAAAAGCGAGGTGTGCTCTGATTGGTCAGCTATCCAGTGCGTTGTGATTGGCCGAACACCTCAAGCGTGTGACAGAAATATTACGCTCTTACCATATTGTGATGCCGTGTCCCGGCACGACGAGACAAAACCAATAAAAACCATTATAAATGAGGCATTTGTTGCATCCAGTGGGGACATAATTACTGATTATAATGACTTATACTGTCTTTTTACACGTTGCGTTGCATCGCGCCGCGTAAACATAAAACCATGTCTGCATTTGTGATCGGAGAAACGACAAACAACAAGTGCTACTCTACACTGCTCAAAACTCGCGTTTGAATCGTCAGTGGCAAATTCTTTAAATATAAAAACGTACTTACAGGCTGTGAGTCAGAAGCGCCAGACTGTCCTTGCAAAGTTGGAATTGCCCCACATTACAGAAACCACCTTTGTGCCATAGACGCATTGTAGGCTACTCTACCAGGTTCAGAAAACAGTCCTCCGTAAAATGTGCAGCACACATCTGAATATTTGGTTTGAACTGTTCTGGAACAGTGTTGTAAATACAACTTAACCACTGATTTCTAGTCGTGTCCTCTTTTGGAAGACCAAACAAAGTAGTTTCGCTTTCACAACGAAGCACACAGCATCTCCACGACATGGCGGCGGCAGCAACAATACTACAGCGAGAATCAAAGTTACGCCTTCTTTCTTTGCGTGAACATTTGGGCGGCGTTATGCAAATCTTCCCACACAGTGAGGTAGATATGTGGGGGCGTGTTAGAACGAGGTGTTTTAGGAGGGCATGGACCAGTCTTAACTTTTATAAAGAATATCTCTTTGGGTTTGAGACTTTAGTCTTTGCAACTTTAGGGATCTTATCTATTCACGAACAGCTTGTAATACTCGAAAGAGAAAGGAAAACTTGAAATTGCATCATATGACCCCTTTAACAGAGATGACTATTATTCTGAGCCCCAGTAGTATTTGTCTGCAAGCTTAAAACTAGGAGTGAATTATATGTCATATAGCAATTAGTCTTTTGCATTTATGCCATATACTAGAGCGAAACTTGAGAAGGGAGTCCAAAGATCCCACAACATTGCCTGTAAATGTCATTCTCGTAGTTGTTCATTTGTGGGATTATGCTAATTGTGAAAGATTTGTTGATTATCAAATCTGAGGTTTACGATGCAATTGTGAATCCAGAAGAGTGTTTTCAGGAAGGGCCATTTTATGCACAGATTACTCCAAATTAGAGATGTCGTGATCACCCAATTTCACAATTAACCACGATTAAAATAGTATAATAAATAATATGGTTATTAAAGTGTACGAAATTGGGAGCTACGGAAAATCTGGAAAAAAATGGAAAATCGATTTTTAAAAATGCACTGAAAAGAAGTCTATCAGACTGAGATGAACTACTTGCATGACACCTGTGCTCTGCCGTCTGCTCGGATGGTCTGTAAGGCTGTGGTGCGTGCACCGCACAGAGAGTGAACTTTTAGTGCATTCTCTCAAAATGAAAACATGGAGGATCAACACAATTTCCTGGACTTGTTTCTGCCGAAAAAGTGTTTTAATTAAACTATTTAGTTGCATTTTGGCTAACTAAAAAAAAAACGATTCAGTAGTTGAAGACAGGTTCCCAATATGCAAAACATCCAAACAAAAAGCATCAGCAAACACATTTGATGTTTCAGCACCTGAGGGATCACCATCTGATTCATGCCCAGATTAAGGTAATATAAGGTAGAAGGTATGAAGGTAATACATAAACATTGAAAGGGTATATATACTTTTTTGTTGTTTTAAAGGTTCATTTTGGTATGTTTTGGTTTCAGAGTATACTTTACCTGTTGGTTTTCTGTGAAAAGTAGGAATATGTATGTTAACTGCATGTGCATGCACGAATGATGCAATAAAACCATTAATATAAAGTTGTTATATGTTTGTGGGGGTTTTATTTGTTGCATAAAAGGTAAATCTATAGTAATCTTAGAAATTGCGTTTGTTTTATCAGGCAATAACCGCATAGTCAAAACTAACATTGTGACATCCCTACTCCGAATTTACTCACATATTTCATGAGGCCCAATGTCTTTATGCAAAATAAACTCAACTCTTTTGAACCTGGGATGAAATGTGAAGTGGAAAAGCCTTCTTCATATTCAGCCCAATACTCAGATAAGGTTCCAGAGATGGCGTGACAGCTGACATATACCAAGCTTTGTGCAGTGAAAGTCATTATTATTGTCATTAGTCCATTTAGAGCTAGTCATGAAAATCACAACACTTACCAAATTATACAGTTCATTGCTTCCAACATCCAGTTCTTCAAGTTTATGAAGCTGAGACAGAGACCTGAGAGAAACAAAATGGAATAAATATGAATTTGCTTTTGCCTTATGCACACACATACACAGCGTTAGGAGGTTTACACTTACTCTGGTAAATATGTCAGCAAGTTCTCTCGGAGTTCCAGTGATACCAAGTGACAGAGGCTAGATGAAAGAAAGAAACATTGCACAATCTTCAGTATAATGTCATATTTAAACCATTACACATTTTGAGCAGTAGATCATTTTGCGTTTTCTGAATTTAATTTGCATTTCAGGGCCACCGTACATATTACCATTAAGAGAGATGTTACTGATATTTACTTTATGAGTAACATTCACAACACAAAGCTTATCCCAAGTCCACATAAAGACCATTAAATGATATCCTGCCTCAACCATAAGCACATATACAGTCAGAAGTTTGGAATCATTTTAAATGTTTTTCAAAGAAGTCTCTTCTGCTCACCAAGGCTGCATTTATTTGATCAAAAACACCGTAAGAACAGTAATATTTTGAAATATTTTTAAAAAGTAAAATAACTGTGAATATATTGTCAAATGTAATTTATTCCTGTGATCAAAGCTGAATTTTCAGCATCATTATTCCTGACTTCAGTATCACACAATCCTTCAGAAATTATTCTAATATGCTGATTTGCTGCTGAAGAAACATTCCTGATTATGACCAATGTTGAAAACAGTTGTGCTGCTTCATATTTTTGTGTAAACCAAGACACCCTACTATTCAAAAGTTCTAAGTAATGCAAACTCCACCAGAAATGTCTACTCGTTTTCTGTTAAAAAAAATAATATGCAGTGAGATAAAGTTCATCTATCCGCTTACAGAGAGAAGGGAAGTACACTAAACACACATCCTGAGATAGCAATCACAATCTTCCAGCGCATGCTCACTGCTCTGAGCCTCACAGGTGGGGCAGTGACATTTCAGCTTATTTATTTCAGGGCTTCCAGGAGGCTTTCTGCTATTTTAAACCTGATTTGGTTTTAAAAACAATAACTACAAGTGAAGTAACAGTCAACAGGAGGGCAAGAGGACTTCCCTGTTCAAACTGAACATAAGCCAGTAATCCACAGACAAAACCACTCATGTTTCTAGACAAACAACGGTTTCATTTCTCAGTAGATGGATTCAAAACAAAAGCGAAAAAAGTCAGATGAAAGAAGCAATGTGTGGCTATCTGACCTCTTCAGTCAGTCACAGGGACAGCTTGACTTCGAAAACAAGAAGTGCTGCTATTTGTCACTATAACTCCACGGACATTTAATCAACCCGGAGAACGGACAAGAGTTCAACACGCTTTCAAACGTCTGGAGCTCAAGGCTATAGAGACAGCTAAAGTGACACAGACATTAATCAGGTTTGTCTCCTGAAATGAAAACGGAGAGAGAGAAAAAAAAGAGGATTATTGTTCAAGGCAGCAGCGAATGGAGTATTTCAATTCCACAGACGAAATCCTTTGAACACTGCAGTAATAACTGTCTGCAATCAGTCATAGTGTCATTACTGCACATTAATGTTTTTGTTCGCTATTCGAAATAATGATCAGCCGAATATAGGTGAGGGATGTGCATATGTGTGACTGTGCTGACTGAGACGATGAGAGAAATGTCAGCTAAAAGATCACAAGACAGTATTGAACACACTGGAATTGATCTCTATAATAATATCTGCTCACTGACAAAAGATCTCCGCCTCACTGAGCCAGATTAAACCATCGACAAGAAAAAACTAATTATTTTTTTCTTCTTTCAGGCATTTTGCTTGTGTTTGAGGTAAGGCAAGCACAAATTCATCCACAATTCTCATAATGCCCCCATATATTTTACTTTTTTTTTTTACAGGCAGCACAACAAATACTACCATGACGTAAAAAAAATAAAAAAATAAAACTTTACATATCGTTGGCATTGCGGTAATAAGATGTTTTTTTTTTTTTGGTAATTAAATAATGAAAATGAAAATAATGACAATGCAAAGAAAGAAAAAAAAAAGATCCTTCATTTCCTTTAAGCAAAATGTAATATCTTATTTCTTTTTTTAATAGTAATAATAATAATATATATATATACTGTATATATATGACATATTTGGTCTTGTCACAAATCACAAAAAATTATATTCCACAAATGCTGATAAAGTTGCTTTGGAGCATCAATGTGCAGACTTTTTTGTGTTTTTATAGGGATGCACCGATACCACTTTTTCCAGTACTCGCCCGATACCGATACTTTTATTTTTGGTACTTGCCGATACTGAGTACCGATACCAATATTTTTATTGCATTTGTACATTTTTTAAATATTGGGTACAGAAACCAAAAGAGTATGTGTAATGTTAGTTGGTTAACTTAATTTATCAAATAGATAGTCAAACCAAAATTTATTCTGACACCTTCAACATTTCTCACATTATCACAGTTTATTCGCTATAGTTTAGAAAATGGTAATAAAATATGACAAGAACTCAAAGTTACACTGTGTCAGAGCAAATTCAGCTTGATAATGTTAGATTACTTTGATAGAAAGGTATGTAATAGATTACAATCAATCAAAAACTAGACAGCTGTTAGTATGACAGTATTTACACAACTATCAATACTTACTTAGTCAGGCAGCCCTTAGCCTTAACTACAGCCTGTAGTCTCCTGGGCATGCTGTCACCCAGCTACATGAAAACCTCAACTTCAGTTTACTCCCAGACTCGGTCTGAATAATTTTTGGTCCCAAATTTGTATAAATTTTACTGCTAGTCCACTGTATGAAGAATTTTTTGGTATGATTTGTCACAGTTTAGTTTATTTTGCTATCCTCACTTACATAAATGAACTATAGTGTCCTGCACCCACTAGTAAAAAAACATCAAAAATTATATCTGGTCTCTGAATAATTTTTGGTTTGACTGTATATCCCATTAAAATGTATTTTACAAGTTTTGTTACTTTCACTGTTCATTTCATTGCTCTATGGTACATCATCTTTAATTTAATAGCATTAGAGCTGCTCCATTGCAGCGGCTTAGTACTGTAATCACGCACTTTGCTGTAATAATGCAGGGAACCACTCGTTATAAATCTCCTAACTGTGATATTTTCAGAAATAGAAGCCGCGTTTTTTCATCTGAAATGTGCAGTGATTTATATTCCAAAGCCTCTCATATAATGCAGAAACACTCAAGCAAGCAAAACAC